>NC_080175.1:10128065-10220565 GCF_950295315.1 Erinaceus europaeus
CCGTCTAAGCCTATTCTTGATTTTTGTTTAAACTGTGATTTAGTTGACATTTAACACTGCTTTCATTTTAGATGCACAGTGAGGATGTAATATATATGTATATATCATAAAGTGATCACCATGATGTGCTTAAGGAACGTCCATCCCAATACATAAGTACATGTTTTTCTTGTTGTGACAACTTTATCATCAGCTATTATATCTATATCTATATATCTATATCTATATATCTATATCTATATCTATATCTATATCTATATCTATATCTATATCTATATCTATATCTATATCTATATCTATATCTATATCTATATCTATATCTATATATATATCAGTGTTTAAAGACAAAAGTCACTGAGCTCCAGAAGACATTGGAAGCTACTGAGTAAAGAAGATGGAAATGGAGAAGAGTCAGAATAAAATAAGGGCTTCTGTTGAGTGACCCTGGCTTTCTGTGATGAGATACTGAACTCCCTACCAGCTAACCGAATAGGCTGGTGGCATGCTGGGCTTGGCAGCACTGTGAGGATGGACTCACGTGACCCTCCCTCAACTCTGCTTCTGCCACCCCATGCTTCTATTAACTACCAGGCCCTTGGCCAGGAAGCCAGTTCTTCTTCTTCTAGCGTTTGCCCTTCTTCCGTAGCCAGTTAATGGCTTTGAAAGTGACTGGGATCCATGTGGTTCAGTCGGCTAGGAAGGATCGTCAGTTTCCCCAATGAATGGGGACTCACGGGATGCACCACGGGAAGGTCGATCCAATGCATAAGGACCTACATGCTGAGGTTGCAGGTTTGATTCCCCAGTACGACATGCCAGAGCTGAGCTGTGCTCTGGTTAAAAATAAAAGTCCCAGGAGTCGGGGTGGTAGCACAGCAGGTTAAGCGCAGGTGGTACAAAGCTCAAGGACCCGCTTAAGGATTCCAGTTCGAGCCCCTGGCTCCCCAATTGCAGGGGAGTCCCTTCACAAGCGGCGAAGCAGGTCTGCAGGTGTCTATCTTTCTCTCTCCCTTTCTGTCTTCCTCTCCTCTCTCCATTTCTCCCTTTCCTATCCAACAATGATGACATCAATAACAATAACAATAATTAACTACAACAATAAAACAACCAGGGCAATAAAAGGGAATAAATAAATATTAAGAAAAATAAAAGTCTCCAGTTTTGTGTGGAATTATACCCCTCTCATCCTATGTTCTTGTATTTCCATTTTATAAGTAAATTAAAAAATGTTAATAAAAAATAAAAGTCCTCAGTTTCCTCATCTGGAAACAGTCATGATGACAAATTTGTCAAAATGTCCTTAGAGCTTTCTATACTCCCTGGAAGTAATAAAATGATATAACTTTGCCTATGAGATCAGGTCAGGCAAACACATATGATGCTCTTTGCCTGGGGTAGCATTCTTGGAAATACGTCATAGATTTTTCTTAGCTAAGGCTAAGAAAATAAATAATTAATAAAAGCTTTTATTTTGCCTCCAGGGTTACTGTTGGGGATTGGTGCCAGCATTACAAATCCACTGCTCCTGGCACCTACTCTTTTTTTCTACTTTATTTGACAACACAGAAAGAAATTGAGAGAAGGCGGGAAATAGGAAGAAAGAAAGACACCAGCAGACCTGCTTCACCGCTAATGAAGCATCCTCCTTCGGGTGGGGAGTTGGAGTCTCAAACCCAGATTCTTGCATGAGTCCTTGAGGTTAGGGTCCCTGAGCTTAGTGTTTACTACATGTGCTTAACTGGGTGTGGCCTGGTCCTCAAAAGAAATAATAATAATAGTAATAATACTATGTGGAGAAATAATAATAATAATAAATAAATAAAAAAAATAATAATAAATAAAAATAATACTAGTGGAGAAATAATAATAATAGTAATAAAGGCACTACCAGAATGCCTCAACTAATGGTTATGGAAGAATCTTCATTAGCCAGAAATGAACACATGACTCAGAAGGTTTCACATTCAGCAGCTGTCCTTTGAGAGCTGCCTCAGATTGACCTGAAAATGCATCTTCTAGTGCAGAGGCCATTGTGTGGTACAAACTCAAGCCTCAGCTGGTGGCCATGGACAGGATAGGGTACTCGCTAGACTCCCAAGTCAGGTGTGGGCATGACCTCAGGGAGGCTGGGGGTAGCTGTCATAAACCCCAGACACCCACACTTCCACCGATCAGCCATCCCAATGGTGAGGGTCTAGTAGGAGCCAAGTGCACAGCTGTTTCTCCATCCCAGTGCAAATGCTGGGTGCCAGGCGTGCATTCTTAGGTCTGTCTGACAGTTCCAGGAAAGTAAATGCCAGCCAGGAGAAAACTCAATGCACTGCAACTTTTTGACAATTGGGCTAGCTAGGGATCCTTTGGGGTTTCTGTATTAAAGGACTTATACTGTTAAGTGAAATAAGTCAGAAACAGAAGGATGAATATGGGATGATCTCACTCGCAGGCAGAAGTTGAAAAACAAGATCAGAAGAGAAAACACAAGTAGAACCTGAACTGGAATTGGCATATTGCATCAAAGTAAAAGACTCCGGGGTGGGTGGGTGGGTGGGAGAATACAGGTCCATAAAAGATGACAGAGGACCTAGTGGGGGTTGTATTGTTATATGGAAAACTGGGAAATGTTATGCATGTACAAACTATTGTATTTACCGTCGAATGTAAAACATTAATCCCCCAATAAAGAAATTAAAAAAAAAAAATAGAAAGGACTTATACAATCACTTCCACCAGGCTAAGGAAGAGGGATGCTCTCTGCTTTTTCCTGTTGTTAGACTCTATTGGAACCGGTAGCAGTTAAGACAGTCCTCCGTCAAGGAATACGACTGAATCCTTTTAATGTGTGTTCCTGATCTACTTGAGTAACTGATTAATCACCTGCCAAGTAGAAACTCACTTGGGGGCTGGTGAACATGTCAGAAAGAACACCAGTCAGTGTTACGAGACTGGGTTTTACTGTTCCTGTTCTTCCTGTTTGGGGCTATGGACAAATATCCTAGAAAAAAGCAGCAATGGGGGGTGATTTCCTGGGCAGAGGAATGGTTTCTGACTTCTTTAGAGGCAGGTTGGATCAAGGACTTTGTTGCTTTAATCTGATCCTGGCCTTCCCTGGTGTGGCTGGACTGCTAAAGGTGTCTGTACTCCGCGAAATTCAATGGCAAGCCACAGATAAATACTAGAAAGTCATCTTGATCATGAACTTGTCCCCATTGTCTGAAAGAGCACCCACATTCAGTACAGGAGTTGCATTCTCTCCCTCCCCTCCCCCTCTCCCTTCCCTCCCTCTCCCCCCCACACCCCTCCCTCTCTCCTCGTTTTTCTAGTCCTTCCTCTTCCTCCTCCTCTTTTCGCTCCCCTCTTCCTCCTTCCTCCTTCTTCTCCTCCTTCCTCTTTCTCCTCCTCTTCTCCCTTCCCTTTACTCTTTTCCTCTCCTCCTTCGCATTCTTCTCCTCCTTCTCCCTTTTAGCAGACTATTTGTAGTCTGGGAGTTGAGCTTGCGACTTCTCCTATGCAAGTCCTAGGCACTGCAGCTGTGCTGTGCTGTGCTATTTCCCCACATAAGGACGCTAGGGATTTATTTTCTAATATTATTCACTGATCTTATTTAAAGACAACTTTCAGTGAAGCAAATTCTATTCACATTATACAGTCATGTGTGGATTTTGATGGTCTTTTTGTTTATTTTCACCTAAAACCAATGCTGTTACATAGAGATGGAAGTGGCATGATCTCAGATCTCACAAAGGGAACTACATGTCACGGTTTCAACTTTCCTTTCAACAGGAAACTCAGATTCTTCTTTCTTCTTTTCTTGTCTTATTTCCTTTGCATGGAATTTCACTCCATATGTTAATTCATTGCCATGTGCTTTGAACAGTAACATACTCCAGTATAGCCTAATATTGTCCGTTCTCCTCCCATGTCTGAAACAACTTGTCGCGTCCACCCTTGCCTGCAAGGATCACGCAACGCCGAGTTCTTCTTCAAGCAGTTTATTCGGGAACCTTGAACAGCAAAAAGCCCCGCTATAACCTAACCTCCAACTTATATACTCATGGGTCAGCCAATCCCAAGGGCACACGTGGCAGCTGCTCATAGGCACAGGATCGGAAGCAAGCGCGCTCTCAGTCTCAGACCATTTATGGAGTTGTTTACTTCTCCCTGTGGTCTGGAGGGTAGAGGAGGCTGGCGCCATCTTGGGGCGCAGCACATGGCTCTCCACAACAACTAGCAGGATATGAATCATCAGAGCTACTTGTATTTTTCTGTGATTAATAGTGGCATCTTTGGAAAAGAAATGCAAAAACTTTCATACAAAGCACTATTCATTTCGTATTATTATAAAATCTTATTGATTCAATATCAAGTGGCAATGTCCCTAATTTAACACTGAAACCTTGCTCACAATTTCTTTTTTATTAAATCTTTATTTATTGGACATAGACAGCAATAAATTGAGAGGGTGGGGGTGAGATAGGGAGGGAAAGAGACAGAGAGACACTTGCAGCCCTGCTTTACCACTCACAAAGCTTTCTCCCCTACAGGGGATCAGGGGCTTAAACTTGGGTCCTCTCACATTGTAACATGTGGGCTCAACCAGGTGTGCCAGTTCACAATTTCTAGTTAGTTCTCTGATGCTGGAAGGAATAATTAATTTTTAAAATGGTTTTTAGGAAACACAGGGTGAAGCTAGGACCAAGTGTGACCTTTTGTACAAAGTCAAGCACTGGGGGAGTGTGTTGGAGGGTAAAAAGAGAGATTGGAGAGGAATGGAGACAGATGGAATCAAGTTTGTGTGGAGGGAAGATAGGGTGGATACCAGTCACAGGGATATGGGGAACTAAGTCCATGTGACAACTATCCTGTAAACCACCATTTCCATGAAGAGGAGCTGACAAAGTGAATGCCCACAGACAGCTCACATGGTGAGAGTCAGCTATGGTTTGTCAGTGTTGAGAAGCTGAATGTCATGTACTGACAGAATTCAAAATGCCTCCCTCAACTAGTTTCTGGAATATCCGTTTAGTAAGCAAACGTTTTCAAGACCATTTTCTCAAAGATAAAAATACAAATTAGAGGCACTCGTCATCCCACAGAAAAGAAGGAAACTGGGGGGGTTGGGCGGTGGTGCACTGGGTTAAGAGCACATAGTACAAAGCACAAGGACCCATGCAAGGATCTTGCTGGGAGCAACTGCAAGGGAGGGGTGGATCACTTCACAAGTGGTGAAGCAGGTCTGCAGGTGTCTGTCTTTCTCTCCCCCTTTCTATCTTCCCCTTCTCTCTCAATTTCTCTCTGTCCTATCCAACAACAAGTGAAAAAAAAAAAAGGCCACCAGGAGTAGTGGATTTGTAGTGCTGGCACCAAGGACTATCCAAGAAAAGTGCAATGGGATAGCAATGGCTTTGTGGAGGAGACGTTAATGAATCCCATGAGATACCCATCTGTGGAACTGGATTATGGGTCTTGGTAACTGGTCAAGTTCCTTTCCCTCCCAGAGTACCACTCATCTCTGGTTACTGAAAGGGCTGAAGATCAAACCTGGGATCTGTCATGGGCAAGTCTTGTTCACGACTGTGTCACTATCTCCCTGACCTGCTGAAATTCTTATAAGGGGAAATTTCTAAAAGTACTTAAGTAGATATAGAGGCAACTCCACTTCGCTTGACTTATATCCTTTAAGCTGTGTCAGTACAGTTACAAGGGCAGCTGTAGTTTGGAGAAGTGTTAGGTATAAAAGTCTGAGTGGTTGTAGAAAATGTCTGTGGTATTTTGTTGTCTTGTATCAGTGGGAAAAAAACAAAATTAGTTAAACTCTTATTATGTTGTGCTAACACAGTGTCTTCTGTTAGAAGAAAATTATAATTGACTTAGAAGTAACTCAAAATTATCCCAGTATTTTTTCTTTCCCTCATCTGTAATTAGAATTATTTGCTGGTCTATCCATCCTCTTGATTTATTTCAAACACTTAAAAAAATTTTTTTTGTTATCTTTATTTATTTGTTGGATAGAGACAGAAATCTAGAGGGAAGGGAGAGGTAAAGAGGGTGAGAGACAGAGAGACACCTGCAACACTGCTTCACCACTTGTGAAGCTTTCCCCTGCAGGTGGGGACTGGGGGCTCAAACCTGGGTCCTTGCGCATTATAACATGTGTGCTCAACCAGGTGCACCACCACCCGGCTCCTATTTCGAATACTTTTGATGCTAAGTATATATTTGTGAAGCAGCTGAGTGAAGTCAGGCATGTGGTTCGTGGTCTTCAGACTAATTCTTTTTTTTCCCCCCTTAATTCAGCCTCCCATTCTTACTGTCTTTGATTTATTAGTACTGTGTTTCAGCCAGTTGATCTAATGACTATGTAGAAACACTTAGAGTTAGATTTTTGTGTTCCATATTAAATTTCCTGTGGCATAATGATGAGTAACACAAAAATCAGGAGACCCCTAGCTTATAACAAGGGTTGTATTACCACCCTATACATGCTCTTAGCTTTAGTTTTTCTGTATTTGCAAAATGAAGATAAGAATAGCTGTCATGCTTGCTTTAAATATTTTTTCATCATGACCAATAATTGAGGTAATAAACATTATTAGCACAAATAAATTAGGAGGTGATGTTTCCCATGTAACTAATAATTAAGCCACTATATGAAGGCAATCTCAGATCTAATAAGAAACTTTTTTTTTTTACATCCCAAAGTCCTGTAATGAGCCATTCTTCTCCACATTTAGGCTAGCTCAAGTTTTCACAACTGTAACACACAGTGTTTGGGGGATCTGCTGCCCTTGCTTTTTGGCCCATCTCCATGCTCAAACACCACGCAGAAGTGGTGGTCTTATTCCCTTTCTCATTGTCATTCCCAGCTGCCATACTCACTTGAATACTTGAGCATCAAGTCAGTTTCAACTCTTGAGATCTGAAAGGCAGCCACTTGGAGTTCATTACACATTTCTACTCTCAACACTCCTGCCTTAACATTGTATTGCACATGAATTCTAAGTTCAATTTGGCTGTGTGACAAGACCTGTTTTCTGCCTGGACGCTCAGGTCTCTCTTTCTTTCCATTGTTTCTGGTTGGTGTCCAAGAATAAAGGATACTTAAGATTTAAAAAGGCAGAATTGTTTGCAGTGAAAGCACTTCCCCACTAACTGGCCCTCTCAGAGAAGTTGAAAGCCTCAAATGTGGACAGTCACTTCCTTTGGAAGTATATTTATTTAATGCATCCTTTCCAGAATAAAGAGAAAAAAAAACTTATCTCTGTGTATCTTGTGCGTCATTATTTCTGTTTGCAGTCAGGGGAACTTCACAAAAAGGCAAGGATGCCTTCCTGTAAAAGACCGTTTAGTGAATATAAGCTTTAAAACCGTTATACCTGGGCTGCTAATCTCTTTTATGTTCAAAAATAGTACATTTTCCCCCATACCTCAAGCTTCTCATGGCTTGGCAAGACTTCCTGCTGGAATTAAACAATTGCTGAAGTCCAAGTGTTTTTTTTTTTTCAATATGTCTTGGCATTCTTGTTGATTAAGAAATTAATTCACTCCAGTTCTGTTTAGCGGCGTGGTGAGCAGTGGCACGTGGACATTTAATAGGCTTTAAACACCCTCGCTTCTTTGTTTTAAGCACAGACTACCTAGAATATTCTTTATAGCTTTGTGCTATTTGGAGACACAGGTCTGTCAGTCTGAGGGAAAAAAAATTAATTTCACTGCTTCTTTTCTTAAGGTTGGATGGACAGCAGTGGTGGAGGGGGATCAGTCTATAGGATGCCTGCATTTATCAGTGTACATGTGTGTGTGTGTTCACAAGTGTATGTGCACATGCACACAGAAGAGAGAGAAAGAGAGAGAGAGAGAGAGAGAGAACCCATTGTTTTCCACAGGGAGAAACTAATCCCTTGGCTTAGATCCACCTCAGTATTAGCCTCTCTGCGTTCTCTCCCTCCGTTCCTCTAAATCATTAGTAAGTTTATTACTTCTCTTTTCTTTAGCTGGGGGAAGATTAATGGCTTTCCCTGGGCAGAGGGGACTCTGCAGAGCTCAGTGGCTCTATAAATAGCACCTGCTGCTAATTCTCCAGTGCCCGGTATCTCCCCAACACATCTTGCTCTTTAAACAATTTGTTCAGAAGAAGAAAGCTAAGGGTCACTGTGCACTTTGGTGTTGCTCAAAGTGTTTCATGGAGAGTAGGGTTTTGTCCAGGAAGTTTGGCCTGGTGGGTCCTAAGGAAACCTGGATGTCCAGCTCCTTCCCAGGGAGGCATACCTCACTGACCAAGCTTTGTGATCTAAGGATATCACAAAACCTGTTGAACCAGTGGGGATGGCACCATGCTGATAGTTTTTGCCACTAACCCCTCCCCCCCACCCACCACCCCCCGCATACACAACACTTTTGAAATTTCTTCTTTCTCACTGGTTTTAAGCTGAACTGTGCCAATAGCCTGAGGGAGCTGTGACTTCATGGAGGCTTAAAACACAAAAATGGAAAATACTAGGGAAATTGCAAAGCTAAGGTTCTGTGACTTGTGGTTTCAGAAAATGGGATACTCCAGGACAGCACTGCTTGCTGGAAAGGTCAGTGACCATCATCTTCAGATCATCTCCACCTTTAGAAAGTGTCTGGGATGCTCAACAAATTGTTTGGCTTCATATGTTAACTCTCTTTTCAATCACCAGGTTCCAGATGCCACCAGGATGCTGGCTAGGCTTCCCTGGATTAAAGACCCCACCAATGTGTCCTGGAGCTCAGTTTCCCCAGAGACACACCCTACTAGGGAAAGAGAGAGGCAGACTGGGAGTATGGACCGACCAGTCAACGCCCATGTTCAGCGGGGAAGCGATTACAGAAGCCAGACCTTCTACCTTCTGCAACCCTCAACAACCCTGGGTCCATGCTCCCAGAGGGATAGAGAATGGGAAAGCTACCATGGGAGGGGGTGGGTTATGGGGATTGGGTGGTGGGAATTGTGTGGAGTTGTACCCCTCCTACCTTATGCTTTTGTTCACTAATCCTTTCTTAAATAAAAAATTTAAAAAGAAAAAAAAAAGAAAGTGTCTGGGAAAAGAGAGCATGGTGATTTCAGGGCACATAGCAAGTGCTCAAAAAACCTTTGTAGATTGAGTGAATGAAGTGTATTTCTTACTTTTAAAAGTATCTACTCATTGATTTATGAGAGAAACAGAGAAAGAGAGAGAGAAAGAGACAGAGACAGAGAGAGAGAGAGAGAGAGAGAGAGAGAGAGAGAGGAAGAACCAGAGCAGCACTCTGGCCTATGCTATGAAGAGAATTGAACTTTGGACCTTATGCTTGTAAGTCCATCACTCTACTTGCTGCGCCACCTCCTGGGCCGCTAGAGTGGTATTTCCTGTTGTCAGGAACAGTGTCATCTGATGAACTGAAGTCAGTGCCAATTGATGGCAAGCAGACTCATGTAATAGAGGAGCCCATGCAGCCTACTGGGGTAAAAGACAAAGAGGACAAAGTCTGCCCTCATTCCTGTTCGGGTGTTGCCTTTTACAACATCCACTGGGCTAGTAAGCCGGGTCACAGCGGAGAAAGGTCAAAGCTATGATGTACATCTGGCATTTTGCTCGATACCTTGATCAAACGACTGTACTGACAGAGCTGTGCACTGTGTATGTTCAATGCACAGGTCTCTTACAACTATCTCCTGTTGCTGTTCAAGTTGTATATGTACTCTTGAGAGAGCAGTAAAAAAAAAAAAAAAAATTATTGCCCTCAGGGTTATTGCTGGGGCTTCACTCTTCCTGGTGGCTTTTTGTTTTGTTTTGTTTTGTTTTCTTTGTCTTCTGATGGAAATGGTGAGGGGAGAGAGGTAGAAAAATAGAGACAACTGCAGCACTGTTCTACTACTCATGAAGCTTCCACCCTGAAGATGGGGTGGGGGATAGAGGGCTTGAACCTGGGTCCTCATGCATAGTAACATATACACTCTACCAGACATGCCACTACCTGGCCCCCAAGAGTAATGAGTTCTTTCTCATTTATACATTCATTGAAACCAATGACAGGTCCAAGGATGCTTCTCATATCTTGGACTTGGAACACTAGCAAGCCTGAAGTCTTTGTAAGCCAACTTACTACATGGATTCAAGTTGTAGGTTTCCATTCTCCTCTAAGATGCCTGTGATATGCCCAACTAGACCTTAGGTTACACATTCATTCATTCATTTTAGTTACACATCCATTCACTCATTCATTTACCAGAGTGTAATTTACCAGACTGCTCAGTCCTAGCCTGTGATGATAAGGATTGAACCTGGGACATAAAACTCTGGTGCATAAACCACTGTTCAATTTTCCCCTTGTCCAGTGTAAACACTTTCTAAGCCTGCTCTTATCAGTACCATCATCCAGTTACACAATAATATCTTACAACTGAATGTTACCTCAGAGATAATTTAGACTAAGTACTGCCTGTCACTGATGAAGAAACCAAGGTCTAGGGAGATAAAGTTCCATGCCAAAAATCAATTATTAACTTGTGAAGAGCAGAGTTGAACTAGAAAATGTGCTTCTTGTCTGCACATATAATATTCCTTCCACCAAACCATGTTGTCCTTAAAAACTCATGTTAAGCAAGTGTTACTCAATTTCTACCATAGCCATATAAATTCCCAAAACCCAATCCTTTTAAACTCTTAATTTTAAGTGTGTGATCATCTAGCTGGAAGCAGACAAGATGATCCAGTTGGAATCAGAGAGCCTGGTTCAGCAGGAAGTTGAGAGGCTCCACCAGGAAGCAGAGTGGCTGGCCCAACAGAACTGGAGAAACTGACCTAACTAGAAGGCTTTTTCATGAAGTCAGCTGAAGTCAACTTCATCTCTACAAGAACAGGGCAAGTCCTAAAGTTAGTGAAAGAATTTTTGTCTCCTGAAAGAAAATCTAAGATCATCAGATCATCAGGACTACAAAAGTTGGATAAGGGCAAGAGACTGGCCCACTTAATAATGGCCTGTTTGGTCAATATTATACCACCTGATCGTCTGGGCCCCTAGTTAGAGAATCCTTGGATTCCCATACACATATTATGGACCTAGACCTCCAAAGGGTCCTTTTCTCCACTACCACTGATTGTTTCCATAAGGAACAGCACCTTGTGGGCCCTCCCAGGACCTTGGCTTTACCATAAAGCAATGACAGTAGGGATAGCCCCAGTCTCCGAAGGGAAAAAGACTGGTCCTGAAATGAGTGCAGCCTGCAATGTTTCTCAGATGTGACCATGAGCTATAAACTCAGACCAATAGGGACTTGGAGGTTACACAGGCTCAGGTGCTAAATATAAATATGTATTTACATATGGGCCCTGGAACAGGTGGATAGATGTAAATAGTTAATTTTAGCCAGAGAATTTTTTTTATATAAGAATGGGAGGTACTCCTGCCCTAATTCAACTTTCTAGCCCTTTTCTCTACTCTGACACCATTCTCTCAGACAATATGCTTATCCAACCTCAGGCTCGCTACCAAATTAAGCAAAACTACCATAGCTGTATGCCCCCAGGACCATGCCTAAAATGGTTCTCCTAGCTTTCTTCTATCCTAAAACCTCTAATTTCATCTGCTCTAATCCTACCTTTTGGTTCCTGTTCATTAACTATTTTGTCTCAATTTAGGCCATGCCTCCTTCCAGATACCAAGTTACAGATGCTACCATGACTCCATCCCAACTTCTCTGGACAGATGACCTCACCAATGAGTCCTGAACCCTCTGATCTCCAGAGGTCTGGTCCACTAGGGAAAGATAGAAATAGGCTGGGGGTATGGATCAACCTGTCAATGCCCATGCTCAGTGGAGAGGCAGCTATAGAAGCCAGAACTCCTACCTTCTGCTCCCAATAAACAACCTTTATCCCAGCAGGGGAGAAGTGACAGGATGAAGGTAAGAGGACTCTGCACTCCAGCTCCATCAGCCAAGAGAGAGAGAAGGAAAAGGAGAGGGACATATAGAGGTAGCTATGATGTCATGAGTGGCTTAGAGGGGAAGAGAGGATTGAATCAAAAAAAAGAAGGGGTAACTATGTATAAATGTGGACAGATAGTTGTAGAGAATGTGGTTGGCCCATATCTACAACCTTAGAGGAACTGTGGTGAATTGCAGTGGGGAGAGTGAAGATTCAGAACCCTAGTGGTGGGAATGGTGTGGATTCAAACCCCTGTCGACATGTAATTCTGTAATATAAAAATAAACAAATAATAAATAAATAATTGAATGTTGGTCTTTTCTGTTTAATCACTCTTTTTATCTACTGTCAAAATCATCAGTGTTGTGCCAATGAATAAACTTATTTTGCACTGAAAAAAAAAAAGAAGTGTGATGATGAAAAGGGAGTTTTAAATGGACTTCATTGATTGTTCATGGTCAAGAAACAAAGTTGGCTTACTGAATGGAGCAGAGGTCAGGACAGGAGAATAAGACCCTATCCCATTAATATCTTGTGCCCACCCTGGGGAGTCTGTGAAGCAAATCTATGGAACATAGGAGATCAAGAAATTACTTTGAAACATCACTACTTGAGCACAAGGAAAACCATCTAACATTTGCTTATACACACAGTGCTCTCAGTCAACTGAGTTTTCAAAGGCTTAACTTCATCCACATAGTCACCATCAATCACCACTCACAGAACAATGTTATCTCTAGACAGAACAAAGTTTGGCGTGTCTTGCCTATTTAATACATTTTGATGGTTCGCTAATATAGTGAATGGCAAATGATTCAAGTCCTCAAAAAGACTTGACTTCCTCTTATTGTCCATTTCTGGTTGTCAGTTACTTCTTCCTTCCCTTAAATTGTCAAAAATGTGTCACATGTCCCTTTGTCCACTCTTTACTTGCTGCATTTGCCTTCATACTTATCTAGTTTTTGATTAGATTGTGAAATCCCTGTGAACAGAACTGTGAGCTCAGGACATACTGGGCATGCTGGAAACTTCATTAAGTGCCTCTTGTCACATGAAGAGTAATGGAAGTATCTTTTGTGCTGTGACAGAGTGTCGTGACCTTAGCACTGAATCCCATTCATTTCTGCATCTATTTATTCAAGGAATGTTTATTGATCATATCATAGGGCTACCATGAACTAGATTTATTTTCTAGATTCCGGCCCCTCAAGACTGCTGCAGAACACATCAGTTCACAGGAGTTTGAGAATATTAGGGAAGATAACAATCTTGTATAAGTACCACTTAATACTAAATAATCACTTTTTCTTAGGAGACTACCATCACTGTCACAACACAGCATCTTTCTTGAGATCTCTTTCGCAGGATCTGCCTCTTCCCAGATGATAGGATCATCTCTCGCAAGCTTCCTCCCCAACTTCAGTCAGGGAATACCTCCTAGTAGTGGTAGCTATTTTTAACTACTCTCTATTGTGGCATGGAACTTTTGTATCAACCAATACAATTTGGTGTATTATACCAAAGAAATGGACTCTAGGGGAATTGGAAAGTGCAGGGATAGAGGGGTGCTGAGGTCTTGGCGTATAAAGGAGGGAAAAGAACATGTTTGGGGGAGCAACTGTCTTGCAGACACCTTTGTGAAGAGATGAGAAGTTGTACCTATGTGTCAACAGCTATAATGTAAACCCTGGCACACTGGGTTAATCCCACATAGTACAAAGCGCAAGGATCCACACAAGGATCCTGGTTCGAGCCCCCAGCTTCCCACCTGCAGGGGAGTTGCTTCACAAGTGGTAAAGTAGGTCTGCTGGTGTCTGTCTACCCCACCCCACCACCTCTCAATTTCTCTTTGTCCTATCCGATAAAATAAAAACAAAATGGCTGCCAGAGCAATGAATTTGTAATGCTGGCACCAAGCCCCAGCAATAACTCTGGAGGATAATAATAATAATAATAATATACAGTAGAAAAAAAGGAAGCGTTAGCATACAACCATGTTCATATAAGTGAAGTTTTTAAAAATGATCATTGCTTTTTACTATATTCCAGAATGAAACTGTCTAAAACCCAACAAATACCATTATCAAAGTGTTCTTCCTATGGAAAATGGTCTAAATTATTATCAAGGCAAAATATTAATAGTGACTTGCACTTTTGTCTCCCGTCCCCCTTAATTTGTTCCAGTTTACTCATAAGCATTGAGTTCTTGGCTGGTCCATCAACTTTTGAGATAAAATCAGGGCATTCAGCAATCTATTCTTTCTTATTCAGAACAAAGACCCTGGGGTAACTTTCAACACAATTTCCACTGGATTATTACTCTGCACCTTCATTTCTCCCTTTAGTTCTACTCTCAAATACAAAGAAACTACTAATTTTTATTGGTACTAATTATGAAAAGGAAATGGATGGAGTTGCACCTCAGGCCCTCTGGGTTTTTTCCTTTTGAGTAACTTGAAGTTTTCATGAAAAGGGTTCTTATAGTGAGTGGGTAAAAATGAGATTTGTTCACTTACTCATTCTATTTCTGTCCAAGGAGCATGGGAAAGTATGGCTTAGCGCACACATGGGAATGGAGTTCTACCAGAAAAAATAGTCATTGTATTGAACATCTGGTCTTTCCCTCATAAAATTCAAACCACAAAAAGAAACTCTTTTCCTCTAAGATAATCTGAACTCCTTGCCAGAGTTTATAGTAAGCACTCCAGGCTGTTGCCTTTTTTGGGTGTGAAATCAAAGAATGTTAGAGGAAGAGAGCTATGTAGCTGGCTGTTTTAGACTGAACATTCAGGTGGGTTTGGTGTCCAGTGAAAAATGAAAATGACTAGAGAACTCCATTGTGGGATTTGCCCAGGTGATATTTGCTTGTAATTGCCCATGAAATGAATATGAGAAACATATGAGCAATACAAAACTTTTTACTTACCAACCAGACACATTTACTGAGATGAATAAAATAGGTCCATGAATGATGGTAACTTATTTTCTTTTATTTAGATGAAAATATTGGTCTGATGCTTCTTAGAAAATGTGTTGATGATTCAATGAGGGAAAGAGCTGGGGGTGGGGACATCACTCTGGCAGAAGTGATGCCAAAGATTGAGCTCAGGATCTCATGTAAAGTCTTGTGCTTTGCTGTTGAGACAGCTCCTTGACTGTGGTCTGACATTTCTTAATGAAGTCAAGTCTTCTACCAGTTCTTTGCATATATGAGCAGGAGATATCCAGCATTTCTTGTGTACCAATTAGTCACTAAACTTAATCCTTGGCACTCGTTTAATTGTCGCAGCAATCCTAGGAAGCAGTCATTCATGCCCCCATTTCACTGATGAGGGAATTGAAGCTTGGGAAAGAGAAATGACTTACATTCAGTCTTATCAGTAGAAGGCAGACACATAATTCAAATCCAGCTGTGTCTGACTTCCAAGATGTGCCCTCTGAGACTTCAAAATGCTTCTTTGGAAGTGAATTCAATTATTTTCTATTTAATTCTGTTTTGATTTTCATATCTCATTTTGAAGACTACACTATATTTATTTTTTACAGTGGTAAGTTACACAATGATGTTTAGCTTAAGATTCTTGTCTAATTTTGTAGTTCTCTTATTAAATAGTTAGTCTTTCTTTTTCCATTGAGGGCCAAAGTTCTGTTCCACAATTTTGTTAAAGTTGTCTCATCCTTAAATTTCTTAGTACATTTAGAACTTTCACTTATTTTAGTCAAATAGCTCTTTGACCTAAATATAATTTTTAACTTGGCACTTAAAAGTCCCAGTATAATGCTTTGTACATGCTAAGTGTTCAATGAAGTTTTGTTGACATAAATAGTCATATTTTTAAGAATAAAAGATGACCCAACTGTATTTAAAACTTATGAAGTTTGAAAATAACATTATTTCACAAATAGCTAGCCAAGTGTTTTACAATTTAGTGGGGAGAAAAAGTATATTACAATGAGTTTCCAAGTATTTTTCCAAATCTGGCCTCATGTTTTTTTCTTGTCTTCTTCAAATAAACAGATGTAATTTGTTTAGAAAGTACTTAGCTCCACTCTCTGTGTATCAATAATAGGCATAAAACAGAGACAAATAGGTAATCAAAAACAAATAAATATTCACTATTTCTGATTAAGAGCCTGTCCCATGGCAGTCATGGTGAGTGATGATTTATCTTTATATATATATTTGAGTTATGCAGCAAGTCTCAGCAATGACTGTTGTCTCTACCTGCAGATGGTGCCGACCATTTGACAGGGGACCCACCACTGAAGTGAAAAAGCCATGATTCAAGCCTCCGCTGGTCTGGTCCCAGAGCCCTCCATGATCTTTTCTTTGGAAAGAGTAAGTTTTGCTCTTTGTGTAAATGTATCTTATAGAACTGTCTCACATTACTCTTAAACACCAAAGACGTATCTGTACCTTTGTATTTTATTCCTGATGATGCAGGATGGTAACAGGTAGACTGGTTCTACCTCTGTTGTGTCTCAAATGGTTTCCCTGGCAAAAAAAAAAAAACATGCTACCAATTGCACAAATGTGATGCAGAAATGAGCTTTGTTCAATTAAAAAAAAAATGCCCTGGGACATGCTATTTCTACAGGGATTTTTGTAAGATGTGGGATTCAATGTCCCTGAACTAGATGACTACATTCATCACTTTGGTTCTATTCTACCACTGGTGGCCTTTTTCAAACCACTTAACCTTCCTGGGTTCAGGCTCTTTCACCTGTCTACTCAACGGCTTATGAACTCAAACATATAGTGACCTTTTGATGAAGTTAAAATCTTCCCAAACTGTCAGGGAAAGTTAAATTTTATAGTGGACTGAATGGTAACCCTATCCCCAAGAGATATTATGGCATGAAGTGTTTTTTAACTAGTTTAGAAAAGATCCGGGCACTCTTCCAGTTTGACTATGTTGAAACTTACCTTCTTGAGCAGAGAACCAGTCCTTGGCTGTAGATTGTAAGCAGGAGTAAAAACACTGTCTCCAGAACCTCTTGCAAAAACTAAAAAGTTCTGAAATTTCCATAGACATGGCCATGGAGAAACAACAGCTGTTTAGTAGCTCTCCAAGACAACTAGAAATTCAACAAAAGAACACATCAGTCTCATCAAATCACTACTCTGAAGAAATTACATAGGTGGAAGTGGAAGCTTATGTATGGACACTGGGCAGAAAGAAGGAAGGAGGAAAGAGTACCAGTTTAGAAGAATGTTTTCTTATAAGCCACTCTTATCAAATTGGCAGCTATGCAATGGAGCACAGTGAGTTAACAGCTGAGACTCTCCAGACTCTATACTGCTGAACCCAGGGGAATTAGATGGTGATATAGGAATTAAAGGGAAATATATTGAAAGAAAATAAGTTAAATTGTCACTATATTCAAAAGATAAGATTATATATATATATATATATATATATATATATATATATCCTAAAGGATCCAGCACGAAGCTCCTAGAAATTATCAAGCAATATAGTAAGGGGTCAGGATACAAAATTAATAAACAAAGTTCAGGGATACTCTTTTATCCAAATACTAAGTCAGAAGGAGAAATCCAGAAATCAGACCCATTCACTATCACAGAAAAAAAAAAAACACAATCAAATATCTGGGGAGAATATTCATTTTGATGATATTTATTCTTCCAATCCATGAGCATGGGATATCTTTCCATTTCTTGGTATCAGTTTCTATTTCCTTGAGTAGCGACTCATAGTTTTCAGCATACAAGTCTTTCACTTCTTTGGTCAACTTTATTCCTAGGTATTTGATTGAGTTTGCTGAAACAGTAAATGGGAGTGATTTCTGGATGTCTTCTTCTTCAGATTTAGTGTTTGCATAAAGAAATGCCACTGATTTTTGTACATTGATTTTGTAGCCTGATACCTTGCTATATTGCCTAATAACATCCAGTAGTTTTCTGCTGGATTCTTTAGTTTTTTCTATGTATACTATCATATCATCTGCAAATAGTGAGAGCTTGACTTCTCTTCCAATCTGTATTCCTTTGATTCCTTTCTCTTGCCTGATTGCTATGGCAAGAACTTCCAATACTATGTTGAAGAGTAACAGTGACAGTGGACAGCCCTGTCTAGTCCCCGATGTGAGGGGGAATGCTTTCAGCTTCTGTCCATTGAGTATGATGTTGGCTGTAGATTTGCTATATATAGACACCACTATCTTGAGGAATTTCCCATTTATTCCCATTTTTTGTAGAGTTTTGAGCATGAATGGGTGTTGGATCTTGTCAAAGGCTTTCTCTGCATCTATTGAGATAATCATGTGGTTTTTGTCTTTGCTTTTATTGATGTGGTGAATGACATTGATTGACTTACAGATGTTGAAGCAACCTTGCATTCCTGGGATGAATCCCACTTGGTCGTGATGAATAATATTTTTAATATGTTGCTGTATCCAGTTGGCCAAGATCTTGTTTAATACTTTGGCATCTATATTCATCAAAGATATTGGTCTGTAGTTTTCCTTTTTTGTTCTGTCCCTATCAGCTTTTGGTATCAGGGTGATGTTGGCTTCATAGAAGGTGGAAGGGAGTATTCCTGTTTCTTCAGTCTTACGGAAAAGCTTAAGAAGTATGGGTGCTAACTGTTTCCTGAAAGTTTTGCAGAATTCGTTTGTGAAGCCATCTGGTCCAGGACTTTTGTTGTTGAGGAGATTCTTAATAACGGTTTCAATTTCTTTGTCTGTGATTGGTGCATTTAGATTTTGTAGTTCTTCTTGGTTCAGTTTTGGAAAGGCATATGCTTCTAGGAATTGTTCCATTTCTTCCAGATTCTCTAGCTTGGTGGTGTATAGTTCTTTATAGAAATTTCGCAGGATTCTCTGGATTTCTGTGGTGTCAGTTGTGATATCTCCTGCATCGTTTACAATTCTATTAATTTGAGCGTTCTCTCTTTTTTGTTTGGTGAGTCTGGCTAGGGGTTTGTCAATTTTGTTTAATCTTTCAAAGAACCAACATTTGGCTTCATTGATCTTTTGTATGGTTCTTTTATTTTCGATGTTGTTTATTTCTGCTCTAACTTTAGTGATTTCTGTTCTTCTGGTTGCTTTAGGGTTCCTTTGTTCCTCTTCCTCTAAGTCCTTGAGGTGTGCAGTAAGGTCGTTCATTTGAGCTTCTTCTTGGTGTTTAATATGTGATTGTATGGCTATAAGTTTCCCTCTCAGTACTGCTTTAGCTGTGTCCCAAATATTTTGATAGGTTGTATCTTCATTTTCATTTGTTTCCAGGAACATTTGAATTTCCTGCTTGAGTGAATCTCTGACCCAGTGGTTCTTAAGGAGTATGTTGTTTAGTTTCCAAATTCTGTGACTTTTAATAATTTTCTGTTTGTTGTTAAATATTAGTTTTACTCCACTGTGGTCTGAGAAGATACTTGGGATGATTTCAATGTTCTTGAATTTATTAATGCTGTCTTTGTGGCCTAACATGTGGTCTATCCTTGAGTATGTGTTATGTGGATTTGAAAAGAAAGTGTATTCCAGTTTTTTGGGGTGAAGCACTCTGAAAATGTCCAAGAGGTCTAGTCTGTCAATCTCTTCATTCAATTCTCTTGTATCTTTTTTGGTTCTCTGCTTTGTTGATCTGTCTAAGTGTGAAAGTGGGGTATTGAAGTCTCCCACTATTATTGTATTAGTGTTGATGTATTTTTGAAATTCTTTCAGTAAGTGCTTGACGTATTTAGATGGTCCCTCATTGGGTGCATAGATGTTAATAATTGTTAAGTCTTCTTGGCTGATTGATCCTCTAATCATTATGTAATGTCCTTGCCTATCTTTTATTACTTTATTTAATTTAAAATCTATCGTTTCTGAGATGAGAATGGCTGTTCCTGCCCTTTTTTATGGACCGTTAGCCTGTATGATAGTTTTCCATCCTTTCACTTTAAGTCCGTGTTTATCTTGTTGTGACAGATGGGATTCTTGCAAGCAGCATATGGTTGGGTTATGTTTTCTGATCCATCCCCCCACTCTGTGCCTTTTGATGGGTGAGTTTAAGCCATTGACACTTATTGATATTATGGATTTAATGTATTGTAGTGCCATTGTTCAAAAAAATTTTTTTTGTTTGCTCTGATATATTGCCAGTATTATAGTGATGTTCTTGTTTATAAGAGGTCTTTTATAACCTCTTTCAGGGCCGGTTTGGTGATGGTTGCATCCTTTAACTGTTGTTTGTCTAAGAAGGTTTTGATCCCTCCGTCTAGTTTGAATGAAAGTCTAGCAGGATATATTATCCTTGGTTGAAACCCTTTTTCATTCAGGGCTCAATAGATATCTTGCCATTCTCTTCTGGCTTTTAGAGTTTGAGTGGAGAAGTCTGCAGATAATCTTATAGGTTTTCCCTTGTATGTGACTTTTTGTTTCTCTCTTGCAGCCTTTAGGATCCTTTCTTTATCCTTACTACTTCTCATTGTGACTATGATGTGTCTTGGTGTCTTCAGGTCTGGGTTGATTCTGTTTGGTACTCTCTGGGCCTCTTGAATCTTGATGTCCTTTCTGTTATTCAGGTCTGAGAACTTTTCTTCTATTATATCCTCTAGAATGTTTGCTTCCCCTTCCTCTCTTTCTTCCTCTGGCAGGCCAATTATGTGAATGTTACTTCTTTTGATATCATCCCATATGTCTCTGTTGTTGTTTTCAGTGTCCCTCAATCTCTTTTTAAGCTCTTTCACCTCTTCCTTAGTTTTCTCTCTCACTCATCCTCTGTCTGACTAATTCTGTTTTCTGCTTCTGTTACTCTGCTTTCCCTTGCCTCAGCTTCTTTCTTCATTACAGCTATTTCAACTTTCAGTTCTCTAATTGCCTCAAGATAATCAGTATTTTCCTTATGGGTCTCAACTGTCGTTTCCCTAATACTGCCATTCCTTTCCTCCAATGTTGTTTTCATTTCTGTGATTAATAAGTTTATTATTGCTTGCATACTTTTCTTATCTATGGTTACTTCTGGCTGATTTGTAGTTTCTTCTGGCTCTTGTCTTCATTCATTGGAGTAGCAGTTTTATTTGTTTTTGATCTACCCATTTTTTTGATTTATGTGTTTCTTTTTTTATGCTCTGTTGTTCCTCAGCTGTTGTGTCTTGAGTACAAGCAACACTGTACTAAATACCTTCATGACAATTGCACTCACCAACCTCAGGAATTAGAGTAGCAGCTGAAGCAAGTATTGAAGCAGTTTAATCACTACCAGTTAGCCAAACAATTTCTCCAGTCCATGAAAGAATAGTAACCAAATCCCAGGGAAGAAGAAAGAGAAAAGAAAAAAGGGATAGCAAGAATAGACAGTTATGCAAATATACTATCCACTGTATATTCTAGGGGTAACAAGAGGGGAAAGGGAAGTAGAGCAGAGATACACACATAGAGAGTCCACTCTGAGTCAGATTTCTTCCCCAAAATAATTCAAAAATTCAGAAAGGCAAAGAAGAAGGAAGGAAGAAGTGTATGACAAGATAAAAAAAAGAAGAAAGAAAAAAAAAAGAAAAAAGAGACAAGAGAGAGAAAAGAGAAAAGATAAGAAAAACAGCTGTAATTAAAGAGCAGTGAAAAGAAAGGGTTTTTTTTATTACTTTATTTTTAATTTAATTTAATTTTTTTAATTAGCTAGGAGGAGGAGGGAGTGGAGAATCTGTAGAGGAGGTAGGAGTAACGAGACAAGTTCCTCCCACAATAGATAAGATGCCCACCACCCTAGCAATGAAAGATACCCTAAGAGTTAATTCTAATCAACCTAAAGGGGGGGGAAGATATATGCCTTTATATAATATTAATAATAAAATAGAGCAGGGTAAAAAAAAAAACCTGTCCCAGATTACCTCAAACCTCGTGATCAGAGGTGATTGTTAAGAAAGAGAAAAAAAAACCTCAGGACTAGACAAGGATAGCTGAAATAGACAGTTATGCAAATCTACTATCCACTGTATATTCTAGGGGTAGCTAAAGGAGGAAGGGAAATTGAGCAGAGATACTCGCAGTGAGAGTCCACTCTGAGTCAATATTCTTCCCCAAAATAATTCCCAAATGTGTTTCAGTGAATTCAAAAAAGCACACTGTTTGGTGGTGTGGGGGATGGGGCCTGTGGCTTTAGAAGCTGTAGGATTAAGGAAGAAAGGATGACAAGAATGAGAAAAAGAAAAAAAAAGAAAGAGAGAGAGAGAGAGAGAAGAAAAAGATAAGAAAAAGAACAGTCATAAAAGAGCGGTGAAAGGAAAGAGTTTTTTAATTTATTTATTTTTAATTATTTAATTAGCTATGCGGGGTGAGGTGGGGGCGGATTGGCTACTTAGAAAGAAAAAAGGCCAGAGGTTTCAGAAGGGTATAGACTTAGAATGAATGATACTCCTTGGTGGGACAGGAATCTTGGTAAAGAAAGAAGCTCAGCAGGGGAGCCTGCTAGGAGCTGGTCCCCAGGGACTGGTTATGGGGGGGTGAGGGGAGGGAGGTGTGCTTAATAATTTAAAAGAAAAAAATTTTTTTCCCTTTTTCTCTACTCTATTTCTTAACCCAAATTAAGTTATAATCACCTCCTTGGTGTCACCGCTAGGACCCCTAATTGACTGGCCTACTAAAGGCAGAAAATCCTACCGTTTCCAGAAGATGTGGTCAGAGCTCAAGCCACTAGCAGCTTCTCAGTCTGCCATCTTCCAGGAACCCCCCACAATCAAATATCTAAAAGTAAGCCTAACAGAATATGTGAAAGAATTGTATACTGAAAATTATGAGTCACTATTCAAGGAAATAGAAAAAGATATGAAGAAGTGGAAAGATATTCCATGTTCATGGATTGGAAGAATTAACACCATCAAAATGAATACTCTACCCAGAGCCATATACAAATTTAATTGCAATTCTCATCAAAGTCCCACCATTTTTTAAAAAAAGAGTATAGAACAAAAGCTATAAATGTTTATCTGGAATGAGAAAATACCTGAATTCATGAAAGACATCTTGAGGAAAAAAGAACAGAACTGGAGGCAGACTGCTCCCACATCCCAAACTATATTTTAGGACCATGGCCATAAAAATTGCCTGGTATTGGAAGAAAAATTAACACACTGACAAGTGGAATAGAATTGAAAGCCTGGAAATAAGCTCCCACACCCATGGACCTCTAATTTTTGACAGGGATGCCCAAACTATTAAATGGAGTAAGGAGAGTATCTTCAAGAAATGTTGTTGGGAAAATTGGGTTGAAACATACAGAATAATGACATTAATGTCATTATAATATAATGACATTTCACCACATACAAAAGTAAACTCCAAATAGGTCAAGAAAATGGATGCCAGACCAGAAACTGTCAAATACTTGGGAGGAAAATATTGGCAGAACTCCCTTCTATCTTAGTTTTTTAAATTTAAAAAATTTTATTTATATTTATATTATTTATTTTTCAAATTTTTATTTATAAGAAGGAAACACTGACAAAAACTGTAGGATAAGAGGGGTACAACTCCACACAATTCCTACCACCAGAACTCTTGCAAACAATGAGGAAATGACCGAATTTTCTCTAAGTCTTAGAACTGTAATGGTTATTGGGGGAGGGCTTAGGAGGAGAGAGCATTATAATACTTTGGTGGTCAGTGTGACGTAGAACTAAAACTCACTAATCTTACAAATTTTATGAACCATAAAATCACTCATTAAAAAACAACAGCTAGAAGTTCTTTCCTGGTGACCAAATCTGAACTGAGAATTATAAACAATTACAAAGTGAAAGTTGCGTAAGTGAGTCAGCGTGGTAAGTGCAGTGAATTCAGACTAAGAGTTCAGGAGAAGTTTCTGGGATATTAGGTTTGATGAGGAGGGCTGAACATTTCAAGTAAAGAACAGATGTTGATCATGGCTGAGAAGGACATCCAAGGAAACTCAGAACCTCTGTAATCCAACCCTTCCACTGTTACTTGAATTTCCTCATGCTACAAACATGTTATCACTCAGTTTCTACTAATCTTTAATGTCCAGTTTAATCATTCACTCATCATTTCAATATTTGAGTGACTGATCTATGATTTGTCTCCATGTATGTTATCTATGTCACAATGAGTAAGACTTAGAAGTTGACAGTCTACCATAGTGAGAGACAATGAGAGGAGGTGAGCTGGGCAACAACACTGGAATGATGACCTCAGCCTCGGGGATTCAGAGCTCGCTCCCTAGGAAATGATATTTGATTTGAGTTTTACAAGTCATTATTATCAGTGCCCTAAGGCTGTTCATTTCCTCTTTAAATAGACCTTTTTAATGTTGAAGCAAAATGTGTGCTTCATTAATTTTTACCTGAATTCAGAATAGTTCAAACCAATGATTCCTGAAGACTTTGATCTCAATGGGTGGAAAGACACCAGGAATGTTTGCACTCAGTTTTCAGTAAATGTCTACCTTATGGGGATCCTTTAAGAGAAAGAACAAAATATTCTTATTTCTTGAACAACAAATTCTTGAACAAGAATTTTTAGGGATTGCCAGAGGTAGCTACTTTGTTAATGTTGTGGCAAATATGAATTCTTAGTTAAAGTTCCATTTTCCTGCTCTACACATCAGGTCAGGTCTTGTCCACATGAAGGGCACAGGTGGGGACATAAAGCTCATAGTAGTGGCTGTTTGAGGTGTGCAAATTCAACTGACATTGGACATATACAGATATAGCTGATGGACACTGAGAGATATCGGGGTGCCAGGCCCATCCACCTGTTCAATCACTCCCATTTTTCTCTCTACACTGCCAAAATTTTAGACTCGTTTTGGATCCTTCAGAACAGTAGTTTTTCCTCAAGCCCAGGCCTCAGCACAGATTCATTTCCTGGATTAAAAAATTCTTCATAATATTCGATTCAAATAGATCCAAACAGGAAGACAAGATAGATTTAATATTCATAAATATTCTTGCAAAGGATTCAAACCATGTAGCCATCTCTATGGACATACACACACACACACACACAAAAGGGAATCCTGGTAAAATTCAGTTATATTAAAACTGGTTTCCAAAATAAACGACATCATATTTAACATCACTAAAGCTGAAGAATAGCCATTGGAATAGGGTAAGAAACAAAGACTGCATGGAGTCAGGCGGTAGAATAGTGGATTAAGTGCATGTGGTGCAAAGCGCAAGGACTGGCATAAGGATCCCAGTTCGAGCCCCCGGCTCCCCACCTGCAGGGGAGTCCCTTCACAGGCGGTGAAGCAGGTCTGCAGGTGTCTGTCTTTCTCTTCCCCTCTCTGCCTTCCCCTCCTCTATCCATTTCTCTCTGTTCTATCCAACAACAACATCAATAATAACTACAACAATAAAAACAAGGGCAACAAAAGGGAAAATAAATAAATTTAAATTTTTTTTTAAAAAAGAAAGAAAGAAAGATAGCCATTGAATATTTTAGCTCTAGCTCTCCTTAGCTCTTCCCTCAGTAATGAGTAAATTAAAAAAAATAATAATAAATGATGCTAAGGGGCCAGGTGACGGCACACCTAGTTAGCTCAGACATTACGGTGCACAAGGACTCGTGTTCAAGCCCCTGGTCCCCATCTGGAAGGGGAAAGCAGGGCTGTAGGTGTCACTCTGTTTCTCTCCCTCTCAATCTCCCTCTCCCCTCTCCATTTCTGTCTCTATCTAATCATAAATAAAAATATTTTTAAAAAAGAGATGTGAATTATTTTGATGAGGAAAAATAAAATAAATTAGATGCTTATTTTATGCCATGCATCAATTCATTTAGTGACGTTCTCTGTCGCATAATAAAATTGAGAGCCACTCATGTTCTAGATAGTAAGAACTTTAAATAACCTCATAAAAACATTAGACAAGACTTTAATTCAAAACTTCTAAAAGCAAAATAAAGAGCAAACAAGAAACAAATGAGATTTTTTTCAAATCTGTATGACAGCTAGAGGTGCCCCATATTTAAAGTGGGAAAGTATTTATAATTAGTGAGCTAAAAAATTAAATAGAAAAGAGACCAAGGATGTTGACAAGCAATTTTACTGGGAGTAGAAACTGTTGGTAGCATGTTCAGAAACTTTTAACTTCACTAATAATCAAAGAAGTGCTGTCAAAACATTTTCTCAGTTTAAATAATAAAAAATTTGTGGGGAAAAAATGCTTGTGTGCTCATTAAACAATGTTAACACCTGGTCAATTTTACTTTTTGTGAGTAAAAGTGTGTATGTGTGTGTGTGTGTGTGTGTGTGTGTGTGTGTGTGTGTGTGTTATAACATTACAAATAAAATGGAAACCTCCCTTTTATATCCTCCTTGTCTCTTACTGCTAAGACACAGCTGACTTATTATTATTTTTATTTATTTTTAACATTATTTGAGCCTTCTTTTACCTTGAAAGTTCTTGGCAGAGATTTTTCAGTTTAATTAATATTTTCTAAAGCATTTTTATTTTGTTGTTAATCTGATTCTTTTCACTAATTTTGCTTTTACTTTTTAATGTTTGGAAAAAAAAAAAAGAGCTCCTTTCTTTTTTTCCTGATAAGTATGTTTACGTTGACAGATTCCACATTTTTAAGTTTTTAAAATTATCTTTATTTATTTATTGGATAAAGAGAGCCAGAAATCAAGAGGGAAGGGGGTGATAGAAAGGGAGAAAGGTAGACAACTACAGCACTACTTCACCACTTGCAAAGCTTTCTCCCAGTAGATGGGGACAGGGGGCTCGAACCCGGGTCCTTGCGCATTGTAACATGTGTGTGCTCAACCAGGTGCACCACCATTGGCCCCAGATTTCACTTTTTTAACCAATGTATAACCCTACATTTTACAGGGAAAAATTTTTCTGTGATTCAGCTTTAAATATTTAATGATTCATATTGTTGATTTCTTCAGCGAAAGAGACTTGCTTATTTCAAACTTTTTAATATTGATCGACATGTTGATGAGGGTGAAAGAGAGAACCAGTGCATACACTTTGGCATATTTGGTGCTGGGGCTTTCCTTTTTCTTTTCTTCTCTTTCATTGCCTTTCTTTCTTTTATTCTTCCTTTCTTCCTCTTCTTTTTTTTTTTTTTTATAGAGACACAGAGGCAGAAGGGCTGGTAATGGCACACCTAGTTGAATGCATATGTTACAGCGTGCAAACATCCAGGTTCAAGCCCCTGGTCCCCACCTGCAGGGAGAAAGCCTTGCATGTGCTGAAGCAGAGCTGGAAGTGTCTCTCTTCCTCTCTAGCTCCCCTTCCATCTCAATTTCTGGCTGTCTCTAGCCAATAAATAAAATAAAATAAAATAAAATAAAAGACTGAAATCTCAGAGCCTGAGGCATGAAAATATTAAGAGAGACAGGGGAGGGCAGAGAGAGTGAAAGAGACAACACTGGATCATCCTTCAGTATGGTGGGGGCTGGGCTCTAACCTGAGTTGTGCACATGGCAAAGCAACACACTATATTTCCAGTCTTTTCATATTAATTGATTTTCTTTTACTTTTTAATTTATTTTTATTCATGATTTAATTGTGGTTGCAACACCATATGATTACAGGGGTATCATCCCACACCACACCTGCCACCACAGTTCTGACCCCTACCACACAAGGATAACCATCATAGTTTTCACAAAATCTTAGAGCAGAGTACTTACACACACACACACACACACACACACGTTCATGTGTTTCAATTCCTTATATTACGCATATGAATGAAATCATTCAGTAGTTATTTCCAAGAAAAGCAGGTCATTTGATAATAGATATGAACTATAATAGTAGGAGGCCACAAACACTAAAAACTGAAAGATGAAACTCCTTGACTTTGCCTATTTTCACCTCTCTTCCCCCCACATGCACACCACACACATTAAAAAAAAAAAAAGCAAGGAGCCCAGCGGTAGCACAGTGGGTTAAGCACACATGGCGCAAAGCACAAGGACTGTAGTAAGGATCCTGGTTTGAGCCCCTGGCTCCCCACCTGCAGGGGAGTCACTTTACAAGCAGTGAAGCAGGTCTGCAAGTGTCTATCTTTCTCTCCCCATGTCTGTCTTCCCTTCCTCTCTCCATATCTCTCTGTCCTATCCAACAACATCAATAACAACAACAACAATAACAATGAAAACAATAACAAGGGACAACAAAAAGGAAAATAAATGTATTAAAAAAATTTTTTAAGCATAGGCAAGGGTTTTTATTATTAAAATGACTCATGTCTGTGGCTTCAGGGTCTCAGTTCATATATATATACCAGGCACCATCGTAAGCCTGAAGAGTGCTCCACTGAAAAGAAAAACAAAAGCCAACAAACAAAAGATAAAAGCCAATCAAGAGAGAGAGAAATGCACCAGGGAATGAATTTAAGGTCTCTTGCATGCAGGGGTAACAGTGATGCCATAGCATCTCCGCACTGTCCGTGGAGTTTCTCTGGTGTTCCCTCATAGTGCCACGGTTAAAACCTAGACCTTCACATATGGAAAAGCAAATAAGTGATAAATGGCCTCCAAACCACCTCCTCATGTCATTCTTTTAATTGTTGTCCCAGGAAAAGAATCTCATTGAAATGTAAATAATACAAAAGTTGAGGGATTGAGCAGTGGTATGGTACACCTGGTTAATTAAGAACACGTTACTATGCACAAGGACATAGGTTCAAGCCCCCCTCCCCTATCCTTACTCTGCAGTGGGTAAACTTCATAAGTGGTGAAGCAGGACTGCAGGTGTCTCTCTTTCTCTTTCCCTCTCCATCTCTCAGTCTCTATCCAATAAAATAAAAATAAATTAAAAAGTTGAATTCATACTATTCAGGAAAGATATTATGTATTATAAGAGAAATAACAACAATCTCCAATATGTGAAGAAGCTAGAAAAATATATATGTTGAAGTGGATAAAATGTAATATACAATATTACAAAATCATTTTTAATTTACATAAGAAGCAGGTCAGATAGGAATATCCATGCTAAAGGAAGAGATAGAAAGGTAATTGGGGATGGCTGTTAGTCAAAAGGAAAGGGTAAATAAGAACTAGTAGTAGTAGAACTCTGTAAAGAAGTACAAAAAAAAAAAAAAGAATAGGAAAGCTATCAGGGAAGTGGATGGGATACGGAGTTCTGGTGGTGGGAATTGTGTGGAGTTGTACCCCTCTTATCCTATGGTTTGGTCAATGCTTTCCATAAATAAATAAATAAATAAATACAAAACAAATTTCAGAACCTCACCTCTCCAGAGCCTTACCTGGCCAGGGAAAGATAGAGATAACCTGGGGTTATGGATCAACCTGCCAACATTCATGTCTAGCAAAGAAGCCAGTTACAGACACCAGACCTTTCCACCTTCTGTACCCCAAACAGAATTTTGGTCCATGTTCCAAGAGTGACAAATAATAGAGGAATCACCTTTTTCATTTTCCTGGAAGCTTGCCTTTTCTTCTTCCCATTCTTCTTCTTCTTCTTCTTCTTCTTCTTCTTATTATTATTATTATTATTATTATTCTTTTTCTGCACTTGATTTATAAGAGTTTTACTCTGTCATCAGATAACTGATTCACAAGCTATCAGCAGTACTCTGTGTTTGGATTTTTTGATATAAGTATGTTTATTATTTACTCTGTAAATTGAATGTTTTTGAAAAATTTGTCATGATTGGTTGTCAAACCAGCTTCCATTCCTCTTTTAAATAGTGTTTAAATTCTCTCCTGTGGCTTTCTTTCTTTCTTAACACCTTAAATATTCTGAAGTCTATTTCTGGTTCTCCTCCGTGTAGTATTTGAAGCACAGGCTATCCACTGGAATGCGTCTGAATCTCCTTCTGGGTGACCAGTCCCTTTATCTGCTTTGTCATTTTCTACTGTGAGCTCATCTTTAGTTGTGGATGTTTTCCTGAAAGTCTTGTCTCCTAACTTGCTTTTTCTTTTTAATATGTCGCCAGGAAATGAACCCAAGTTTTCACACATATATGATACTGCTGAATGGGCTCTCTGGCCCAATTTATTTTTTTTAATTTTTAAAAATATTTTTTATTTTTGTATTTATTCCCTTTTGTTGCCTTGGTTGTTTTCTTTACTGTTGTAGTAAAAACTGCAGCAAAGGTGGGCGCGAGGAATCACATCATTGCAAGACTGGCCAGCTCCTCATGGGGCACGAGCGCTTCCACACTACGATCATCCTCTCTGGCATTATGCTATTCCACTGCAGAATACTGTGCCCCAGGATGGTTCCGTAGCCCCCATGTCCACTTGGTCGATTCCAAATTATATTCCTCCATGAGGATAATTTCTGGAACCATCCGTTCCACCCCGGTTCCATGGCTGCCAGTTCTTAGCAACATCACCCCGCCAGATATTCGTCGGGATGCGGCATCATCTAAGTTCATTTCCCACGTCTACGCTCGACCGGACCTGCCAATATACGTGGATATCTTCGCCCACCCTGTCCAACGCTTGACGTCTCGTCACCCAATCTGGTCCCCTATGCCTACACTGAACTTCTCTGTTCCAGACTCTTGGAAACAGAGTTGGCAGTCAGCTGAGGTAAAGAACAAACACCTCATCACAGACCCCTGCAAGCGTCAACCCGGCTTTGACCTAGCACGTTATGATTGGGCCCTCCTCAATCGCTATCGAACAGGCCATGGCCGGTGCGCCGCTATGTTCCATCGCTGGGGAGCCAGAGACGACCCGAACTGCCCCTGCGGCTCCAGACAGACTATGACCCACATAGTCAACGACTGCCACCTCTCCAGATTCAAAGGAGGTCTCGAAACTTTACATCAGGCTCAACCTGACGCTGTTGACTGGTTACGGAAGAAGGGCAAATGCTAGAAGAAGAAGAACTGTTGAAGTTGTTATTGTTGTTGTTCTTGATGTCATCATTGTTGAACAGAACAGAGAGAAATAGAGAAAGGAGGGGTAAACAGAGAGGGGAAAAGAAAGACAGACACCTGCAGACCTGCTTCACTGCCTGTGAAGCTACTCCCCTGCAGGTGGGGAGGCAGGGGCTTGAACCAGGATTCTTACACCAGTCCTTGCCTCACGTGCGCTTAACCCGCTGCGCTACCGCCCAACTCCCTTTTTTTTACTTCTAAGGGAAAGAAAAAGGAGAGAGAAAGAGTGAGAGCTTTTAAACAATGTGGTGGGAGTAGGTGAGGTTTTTCTCTATGGCACCTGAAATTCCTTAAAACCTTTTCTTAGATTAAGAGAGAAGGGGGAGGAGAGAGAGAGGTAAAAAGAGGAAGAAAAATATAGTACAATGTCACTTCACCATCTGCAAAGCTTCACCTCTTTGAAGTTACCTTCTGCTGTCCATTTACTCCCGATGTGGTACCAGAACTTAAACCCAGGATCCCTGAATGATCCTTGGTTTGTAAAAGTATCCATGTCCAGGGCACACCAGGCGGAGCACACACTTTACTATGTGTGATGATTCCAGTTCAAGTTTCCAGTCCCCAGCTGCATGGGAGAAACTTCATGAGCAGTGGAGCAGTGTGGCAGGAGTCTCTCCTACCCTCTGTCTCTTCTTCTCTGTCTGTATCTCATCCTCTATCAAAACAGAAATAAAAAGAAAAAAATAATTTCTGGGAGCAGGCACCAAGCCCCAGTGATTACCCTGGTGGCAAAACAAACAGAACGGTTTTGCTATTCCAGCATCACTTTTTATATTAACATTTTAATTTGAATTCCTGATCATAGTGGTCCACGGAGTCCAATACCACATTGTTGTGCCTTCATCTTACTCTAGCTGCCAAGGATGGCATTTGTTTTTGCACTGTGACCTCACATAGATAATAAGCTTCCTTACTGAGCTGATGGATTTTTTTTTTAACTATCTTTATTTATTTATTGAATAGAGACAGTCAGAAATCAAGGGGGAAGGGAAAATAGAGAGGGCGAGAGACAGAGAGACACCTACAGCCCTGCTTCACCACTTGTGAAGCTTTCCCCCCTGCAGGTGGGAACTGGGGGTTCAAACCTGGGTCCTTGTGCATTGTAACATGTGCGCTCAACCAGGTGCACCACCACTCGGCCCCGAGCTCATGGATTTTATAGAGACTTTTCTCTTTGGTCTTTCCTTCAATGAAAGGGCAGCTCACTATTTCTTCTGACTTTATACTCAGGACTTCACTTAAAATCTAGGTGTGCTGAGTGTCTGTCCGTATCCCTGTTTCCCTGTGGGAAGCTCTCACCTCATCTCTGGCTGTGCCTTATTCTCAGTGAACACGCTCACTGCTTCCTTTACTCACTGCTGTGATTTCAAGAACCCTACATCTGGTGCTTTTCTTTATTAGTGTCTGACTCTGTCGGACATTTATTGGTTTTGTTCTGTTATATCTTACTGACTTTTAAACAATGTGGTGGGAGTAGGTGAGGCTTTTCTCTATGGTAACTGAAATTCCTTAAAACCTTTTCTTAGGTTAATTTGGCTTAAAGAAAGAATAGATGATTCTCATTGTTGAGAATTGTTTGGTGATATGGACTTTCACCTATTTGGTAGGAGTAAAAATTTCATTGTAATTTGATCATAAAAATATGCTTACTCTATAAGCAGGATATGCTAGTCTGGTCCTTTGTGAATAAATATGTGGATAACAAAGTAACTATTATCACTGCAGTATAAAAATGGGGGTAAATTGCACTAATGGAAAATATTTTTTTATTATTGTTGTAGTTGTTGTTCTTAATGTTGTCGTTGTTAGATAGGACAGACAGAAATGGAGAGAGGAGGGGAAGACAGAGAGGGGGAGAGAGAGACATCTGCAGACCCGCTTCACCGCTTATGAAGCAACTCCCCTGCAGGTGGGGAGCCAGGGGCTCGAACCAGGATCCTTACACCGGTCCTTGCACTTCGCTCCATGTGCAGCTTAACCCACTGCAATACTGCCCAATCCCCGTGGAAAATATTTTAAGTGATCCATGTGTCCTGTTCGGACACCTGAAATATTTGAAATATATTATTTTCAAACCAAAATATATGCTTCTGTTTCTTGATTGTGAAAATTCTTATTTGAGGTTAGTTTAAATATACTATTTGCAATATAGGAAGAGTCTTCATATTACCATAACAGGGCATAGGTCCTATCAACTTATAACTAAAAAGTTTAAAACATTTTATAAAATATGGTGTAAATATATAGTATTTAGTGAGCATATACGAATAATTTATCTGAATAATTATTAAGGGAACCACAGGATATCAAAACAGGTTCAGAATAGATAAATGAAGCAAGAAAGCTGAGGGGCCAGATGGTGGCCAGGTTTGAGCCCCCAGAGCCCACCTGCAGGGGAAAGCTTTACAAGTGGTGAAGCAGTGTCTCAAGTGTCTCTCTGTTTCTCTCCCTCCCTATCTCCCCTTTCCCTCTCGATTACTGGTTGTCTCTACCCAATAAATAAGCAAAAATAATTTAAAAAGAAAAAATCCTTTTGTGCACTGTTGAACAATGACTAATAAGCTAAAGTTACATTTACCTAGTGAGTCAGGCATTGTCACACAATGCCTTAATAGGACAATGAAAGCAATGCCGTGATTTTCACTTATTTTAGAAACCTCAATGATTGCTACTGCTCATAAAAACCATTCTTCTGGGAGTTGGGCAGTAGTGCAGCGGGTTAAGCGCAGGTGGCACAAAGCACAAGGACAGGCGTAAGGATCCCAGTTTGAGCCCCCGGCTCCCCACATGCAGGGGGGTTGCCTCACAGGCTGTGAAGCAGGTCTGCAGGTGTCTGTCTTTCTTTCCCCCTCTGTCTTCCCCTCCTCTCTCCATTTCTCTCTGTTCTATCCAACAACAATGACATCAATAACAACAACAATAAAACAAGGCCAACAAAAGGAAGTAAATAAATATTTTAAAAAATTTAAAAAAACATTCTTCTACTTCCTTAAATATGAAAGTCAGGGACTACCTTTGACTTTCTCTCCCCAGAATCTAGAAGATCTCTCAGCTATCCATCCATGTTTATCTCTTTTGTTTATTTCTTTGTCTTACAAGCACATTGTTCAGCCAAGGACTGAGCCTGGGACTTTGCAGTTTCAGGTATGAAAGATGTTTTGGGGTTTTTTGTTGTTGGTGGGTTTTTTTGTTTGTTTGTTTGGTTTTTTTTTTTTTTTGCACAACCACTAGGCTACTTCCCAAGCCCCCATGCACATTCTTAAGATCTGCAGTATCTGTGTGTCCCTTTCCTCCAATGTCCTCTGCCACTGAATTTAGGTCATTTAAGAAAAGCTCTTTTTAAAAAAACCCTCTTAAACCACTGCAATAGCCTCTTTGCTTAATCTATGTCTCCAATTAATTCCAGCTCCCCTAGAGCTTTTTCATTGTGGTGGGGGAGAGGCTGAACTAGAGATATGCACATGGCAAGGCGGCACGCTATCCTAGTGAGCTATTTCCCCAGCTTTTGGATACATGTTATTGCCTGTGATATAATAGAAAAGTAAAGCAAACATTCAAAAGAGAGTCAGAGGCAGCAAAGGGAATTTCATGAAAATGAACAGGTCTGCCTTTGTCTTTGCATTGCTGAGGAAGTGAGCTGTTGAACGGACATGAGGCATGGTCTCTGTTGAGATGTGAGCCCTGAAGCTTGGGGAATGATGTGGTGTAAAAGGACACAGTTGTCAATTTAGATTTTTTAATGATTTATATCCTTGATGTATTGGAACTCTGAAAAATTTCCCAAGCTTGAAGGATGGTTAAAACTAAAGTGATGCTGAGTAAAAAGAATCTAAACATTGTACAGAAGGTATTTTAACCAGTCAAATGGAAAACAGATGTCTTAAATTAAAACACATAAATTATTTGAGCTTAAAAATTTCACATATCTTTGTGATGAAAATCTATCAGTCAGGATTTAATAAGATAGATTTTGAAAGCTTACATATTTGTATGTTTAGTTAATTGATGACATTCAATAAAAGGTCTCTTTAAAAAGCTGCTTCAAATTACAGATAACAATGATTATATGATAATGTTATTACATTTTCTTCATTTCATTACTGCTGTTAAAACGTGTTTAAGAATGGGAAATTTAGAAGACATAAGATATTGCATGTAAGAACATAACTATCATTTATAGTCCAGGTTTATAGAATTAATCATTATTAACAAACCTGCTTCTCACTTCTCACTTGTTAAGGAAAATGACTACTTTTCATAGATAGGATACATTTATTATAAAGAAGTCATATCACTTGGAAACTATAAAAGTGCAGTTAAATGTTTTTCCCCTGAAAGTCTTAATGACTTTACAAATGGATATGTTGTTCTCACTAAGGGACACTAGGAAAGTCCAGGTTTAAATTTAAGTTATGTTTCAAACACTGTCCTACAGAGCATTAGTTCATGCTGTTCTGGGAAATGTCAGTTTTTGTTTTAAAGTTGATAGCTGTGATGAAGTCAGTTTTCAAAAATTGACTAATTTCAATTTTGAGAGAATGCCTTTTATTTTTTTTTTCATCAGTAGAAATGAATAAACGAATTACCTTATAAGGACTGAGAGATGCTTTGCAGGATGACAGCTACTAAATTGAAAGTCCAGTGATGAAGATTCAGCTTTAGGAGCTGTTCAGTCTTGTGGCGATTATACTTTATTCAGAAATCCTTGAGAGCAGAAATTTTTACCTATTTGTTTCTTATCCGTAAACATATTTTCCTAAAAGCACAAACTTATGTGAAGTGTTTTCAGCAAACTGAACCCTTTAATCTGCAGTGTGTACTGTCTGCGGCCACCCACTCAGAAGGACATTTTTCCAGAAAGATTTCCTTTCTCTGGTAGAGCACAGGACTGAACATGTATGAAGTGTGATCCCTGGCACTGCATACCTGGTAATGGTGTACTGGCCTCTCTCCTTCTCCTAAATACAAAATTTAAAAATAATTATAAGCCTTCTCCTCAGGATGTGACATAATGTTAATACAGGATGACTTTCATGTCTGAGACTCTGAGCTACCAGGTTCAATCCCCAGCACCACCATAAGCCAGAGCTTAGCAGTGGTCTGGTAAGTAAAGATAAATTTTCAAACGAAATAAATAATAAGCCTTCTTATACTTGTTTCTCCTTCTTAGAAGGTATATGAAGACATGCGCTATGTGTACCAAAATTTGGGGTAAGCAACGTTGTCTCCTCTCGAGTGTTACCTTAGAAAAGAAAACAGAGCAACGGGATAGACGCTTCCCATTTCCTCTCAGTGAGTGGGAAGGAGAATGAGTGAATCTCTTCCTGGCAAACTGCTGGCCCCAGACACTTGGTGAGCTACACTTTGTCTTTATTAACAATGTCCTTCTTGCTTTGACACTAAATGTTTTCACCTCCAAGCTGGAGAGCAGAGTGGAGCCCAGTAAGAACATTTATCCAGCGTGATGAAAGAGGACGCTCAGGAGGGAATACTGGGAGGGAAATGTATCAGGCTGAGGTTGCATTTGTAGCTGAACATAGCTGCTTGGGGCCAGGGGTGGGGATGGGGGTGGGCTGAAGCTGAGGTGCCATCTGATGACATAATCACAGACACAAGTGGCCTGACAAGTGAATGAACAGGGAAGCCACACTCCGTTCCCCGCACACAAGAAGTTCCAACAGATCGTGGCTTTTTCCTGCCCTCACGCAATTCCCTCATCTCTCATTGAAATGGGTTGCTGTTCATAGGTCTCAAAAATGATCTGACCTAACTTTATAGGTATAGGATCTTCTAGATCTCAGTGCCTTTAACCTAGTAGTGAGGAAGCCTCGCTGAGGAAGAGAGGTCGCTCTCCTATTAATAGCAGAAAAGATTTATTTACTTAGGAAAGAGTTGCACTCTGCTCTAAGTGGTGCTGGAGCCGGGGATCCCACTCAGAAATTTGTTTTGAGTAGTGGTTTCTTTTGCTGTGAAGAAGCTTTTTAATTTGATGTAGTACCATAGGTTTATACTTGCCTTAGTCTTCTTTGTAATTGGATTTGTTTCATTGGAGATGTCTTTAAAATGTATGCGGCAAAGAGTTCTGCCAATATTTTCTTCTAAGTATCTGATAGTTTGTGGTCTAACATCCAAGTCCTTGATCCACTTGGAATTTACTTTTGTATTTGGTGAAATACAGTGGTTCATTTTCAAGAGACCCCTCACAGAATGGGAGAAGATCTTTACATGCCATGTATCAGACAAGAGTTTAATAACCAACATATATAAAGAGCTTGCCAAACTCAACAACAAGACAACAAATAATCCCATCAAAAAATGGGGGGAGGACATGGACAGAATATTCACCACAGAAGAGATCCAAAAGGCCAAGAAACACATGAAAAAATACTCCAAGTCTCTGATTGTCAGAGAAATGCAAATCAAGACAACAATGAGATACCACTTCACTCCTGTGAGAATGTGATACATCAGAAAAGGTAACAGCAGCAAATGCTGGAGAGGTTGTGGGGTCAAAGGAACCCTCCTGCACTGCTGGTGGGAATGTCAATTGGTCCAGCCTCTGTGGAGAACAGTCTGGAGAACCCTCAGATGGCTAGAAATGGACCTACCCTATGACCCTGCAATTCCCCTCCTGGGGATATATCCTAAGGAACCCAACATATCCATCCAAAAAGATCTGTGTACACATATGTTCTTGGCAGCACAATTTGTAATAGCCAAAACCTGGAAGCAACCCAGGTGTCCAACAACAGATGAGTGGCTGAGCAAGTTGTGGTCTATATACACAATGGAATACTACTCATCTGTAAAAAATGGTGACTTCACCGTTTTCAGTCGATCTTGGATGGACCTTGAAAAATTCATGTTATGTGAAATAAGTCAGAAACAGAAGGATGAATATGGGATGATCTCCCTCTCAGGCAGAAGATGAAAAACAAGATCAGAAAAGAAAACAGAAGTACAACTTGAAATGGAATTGGCGTATCGCACCAAAGTAAAAGACTCTGGGGTGGGTGAGTGGGGAGAATACAGGTCCAGGAAGGATTCAGAGGACCTAGTGGGGGTTGTATTGTTATATGGGAAACTGGGGAATGTTATGCATGTACAAACTATTGTACTTACTGTTGAATGTAAAACATTAATTCACCAATTAAAAAAAAGTGAAAAAAAATTTGTGCGTACAAGTCCTATGCTCTGCCACGGATCTACCTCCTTGGGATGGCCCCTTGAGTTTTATACTGCAGGGCCCTTATTTATGAGGAGATAGCATTCTTGTCATGCTCAACGGGCGAAGTGACTACTGAACAACAGGCTCGTCCCAGATCACACAGCCAGGCAGGAGGAGTGAGACTGGCAGCCTTTTCCCTCTCCAGCCTTTGTCTTTCCACACCTGACTGGCTTGGAGACTATGCCATTTTTCCCGTGACAGGAGATGGCATTCGCATGGTGCTGCCAGAAGATGAACAACACGATCTGAGGAGCTTTTGGTGGAATGAATTTCCCCAAACAAGACTATGGGGGCAACAGTGACATTTGAATCAATATACGGTTCGTCTTTTGCTATGATCCCATGGAAATTCAGAATGAAATGTCAATCAACAAACCCAGCTAACAGGCAAAAGAGAACAGCATAGCCGATTCCAAAAGAAAACCCTGAGTGCCAGAAGAGATAGGAGGAGGTAGTGTCAGAGCAGGAAGTTGGCCAGCTGACCATGGCCTTCAGGGGTGTGGCTTCTAATACCTGGGCAGGGCCAAAAGTTAGGACCAGAATCCTCCAGGAGAGGATTTGGGAGGGAACGTTTCAGGGCTTAGAAGGCCAATATCAAGGAAATACTCCTCTGTCCGGGCCAAAAGAATCATCCCCAAGAGAAGTTCAAATGAAGTCATGTGTAACTGCTGATAATAAACTTAAACAACTCACAGCATGTGAACTATCCACCCCAGGAAAAGGATTATTCCAGAAAAAAATATATATTAGAACCCGTCTCTGACTTGCAAACCTCAATAGAACCAAAACCAACCTGGCTTGATGCCAGTAATTTTGAAAGCCGGGAGACAGGAGTAATGATTTTATGGCCAGGTACTTTTTTTTTCTTTAATATGACATTAGGGGGTCTTGGTTACTGGAAAAAGTTTTGTGAATTAGTTGATTCCTTTTAAATTGGATACAAGCTCAGTCAATAACTTTGTGTGGGTCTGTGGTGGGGTGCTTCCCCATATTGCAAACACAACAGATTGATCAGTTTAATTCTTATGCTCAATAATTCTAACGCTAATTTATAGTAAGTAATTATTATAGTCAAATCACAGAGAAAACATTAGATTCATTCAAATCATTGCCTTTCTGACTTTTGAAAATTCATTTTTATTTGCTTTATAGAGGCAAAGAGAAATTGAGAGGGAAGGGGGAGATAGTAAAAGAGAGAGAGAGAAAGAGAGAGAGAGAGAGAGAGAGAGAGAAAAAGACACCTGTAGCAGTGCTTCATGACTATGGACTTGAACCTAGGTCCTTGTGCCTGATAACTTGTGTGCCCAACTGGGTGGAAACTCTTCCAATATGTCTTTTGTTCTTTTTTTTGCCTCCCAGGTTATTGCTGGGGCTCCGTGCCTGTACCACAAATCCACTGCTCCTAGAGGCCATTTTTTCCCTTTTGTTGCCCTGGTTGTTTTATTATTATTGTTATTATTGTTGTTGATGATGATGCCATTGTTGGATAGGACAGACATAAATGGAGAGAGGAGGGGAAGACAGAAAGGGGGAGAGAAAGACAGACACCTGCAGACCTGCTTTACCACCTGTGAAGTGACTCCCCTGCAGGTGGGGAGCCAGGGACTTGAACCAGGATCCTTACACCTGTCCTTGTGCTTTGTGCCATGTGCACTTAACCCACTGCATTGCCCAACCCCCCCATATGTCTTTTTAAATAAATCTACTAGAAGTATCAAAACCTTATATGTGGGAGGCGGGAGAGAGCTCACATGGTAGAGTGCATACATTAGCGTGAGGACCCATGTTGAGGCTCCAGGCACCATGGGTGAAGTTTCACAAGAAGTTGAGCAGTCCTAAGGTGTTTCTCCTTATTTCTCGATCTGCCTCTCTCCTTCTCTCCCTAAAAGGAAAAAAAGTGTCTACCAGGAGCAGTGGACTCATGCAGATGCAAAACCCCAGTGATAGCACTAGTAGCAAAATAAAAAGAAGAAGAAGAACAATAATAGTATGTAGAAATTGTTTGGAACAGATTGCTGATGTACTTAGTAGGGCTGATGTGCTAAAAGGAAATGAATTCTCTGTTCATTCTTTTATCAGCTACACTTGAGCAGTATTCTTCTCATTCGAATAGCTTTTCCATTGTCATGTCCTCATACAAAACTTTCAGTGTTGATAGATGAAAGAGATTTGTTCACTTTGAGTTTCCAAGAGCTTGGAGAAAAGAAAAGAAAAAGTCAGTGGTCTTGAAAAGAAATGTGAGCACAGCCCCTTTCTCATCCTTGCTGGGGGGGGGGGGGTTCAGCCAGGAGGGCAGCTTACTTACTTTCACTTCAGCCCCCACCCTTGGCAATCTCGCTGAACCTGCCGTGACCTCCTTTGACCAAGTCTCTCCATCCACCAGCAGCAAGAGCATCTTGTGGCCAGATGTGCGTCCCCCCCCCCCCACACACACACACACCCAGCGTTCCTGGGCTCGGATTCATAAATCCCCAGTTGCCCACTCTGGCTGCTCTCTCGCCACTAACAAATGCCTCTTTAGACCGCTGCTCTCTGACCCAGTCCTGAGGCAGGAAGCTGATTGGCCATTTTCTGAAATGACACAAGATGGATGAGGTGTCTTCATCACCAGACCCAAGAGGATGACAGTGAGGCCTCCTGCCCAAATCCTCCTTCCCTTTCCCTAGCAAGCGCAGAGCTGATGAAGTTATGTTGTATCACCAAGGAGTCCAAGAAGCTTAATCCAAGGGACATGGGTGGGATTTTTTTTATGCCCACCTCCATGGTCCAAAACACCATTGTGCGTCCCAAGTCAGTCCCCTGACTAATCAGGCAGGATCCATGGTTTCCTGTCTAGCTCGTTTTCCTCTATCGATGCATTAAACAATGCTTCTGGTGGGGAGATGCTTCAGTATCAAGCATCAGTGTCAGTCAGGGAAGAAGGTTGTAGCCATTAACATTTCCATGCAACTTTTCTGGAGAGAATCCATGTATGTACTTCAAGTGTTTTCTGCTCCTTTGCTTCCGTCAGCACCCACCACTTCTGGGGTCATAAACAAGCTGACATTTTTAAGACACTTAATTGACGGTTCACACCTTGATTTGTTCACTGAATCCTCTCTATAACCCCGTAAGATGGATATTAATGGTATATTTTACAGATGAGAAAAAGCAAGACTCAGAGACATGGGAATGACTTGTATAATGTCAGTGGTATAACAACCCTTCAATAATTGGGCTGGTCCACTAACACAAGAGCTTCTGCTGTCTAATGGTGATATTTCCACTGCATTATTATTACGTCTTTGGAGGACATCTGGCTCAGTCCTTTTTCTGTTGTTGTTCTGATCAGTGAATTGAGTCCTCTAGTCTGCCTGGTAAACAGAGAAGGGTAGAGCTGAGGAGGCTCTGGTTCTCTCTGCACCACACGGGATGCTCATGTCTCTTTCTGAGCATGAGTCTAAGGGGAAGCAGCACTGCCATGCCCAGCATCCTGTGCTCCCAACTGGATGCCACCAGAACATCAAATAAAAGTTCCTCCTCTCTTGCACAGTTGACTCCTTCAGTTGTGTTGTTACCTCTCTTTCTGACACTCAGATGCTTTTGTAGAATATGATAGAAAATTGCAAGCAGGGGCCGGGTGGTGGTGCACCTGGTTAAGCACACACATGACAGTGCACAAGGACCCAGGTTCAAGCCCCTGGCCCCCACCTACAGGGGGAAAGTTTTGCAAGTGGTGAAATGGGTCTGCATGTGTCTTTCTGTCTCTTTCCCTCTCCCTATCTTCCCTTCCTCTCTCAAGTTCTCTTTGCCTCTATCCAGTAATAAATAAATGAATAAATAAGAAAGTTCTAAGCAGTAAGCAACCAATATATTATGAGTGTAGACCCTATTCTATGGACAAACAAAAAAACAACACTGCTCAGAACAATAATCTCATTTTTTCGTCTACCTCTTCTTATGAACCATATTCTCTGATTGCCTTCTCTTTACAATCTTGGAAATATGAGGACAGGGACTCAAACTTGTCATTATTGTTAAAGGATCTGTCTTTCTCATGCCCAGCTCACTCTGGCAACAAAAAGGCACATAAGAACTTTAATGCCAGAAGATTCCAATCCCCATTCATTCCCACCATTACTTTGCTGTAATTTATGGAAAACCTGTAGCCCAATATTGATTTTTAAAAAAATGGTAGTCACTTATCTATGCATGCCAATTTTTAAAAAATAATCTCAGTAATAAAAAAAATAAGTAAACTACTACCAAGGGGCCAGGCGGTGGTGCACCTGGTTGAGTGCACACATTATAGTGTACAAGGCCCAAGGTTCAAGGCCCCAGTCCCCATCTGCAGGGAGAAGCTTCAAGAGTGATAAAGCAGTGCTTCAGCTTCAGCTCTCTCTCTCTCTCTCTCTCTGTCTCTCTCCTCTCCCTCTCAATTTCTTTCTGTTTCTATCAAAAATAAGTGACAAATTTACAAATATATATAACTGGGGGGCCAACTGGTGCTGCACTTGGTTAAGCATACATATCACCATGTAAAAGATCTAGGTTTGAGTCCCCTCTCCCCACCTGCAGGGAAGAAGCTTTATGAGTGGTGAAGCCGGTCTATGGGTGTCTTTCTCTCTCTTTCTCTGTCTTCCCCTTTCAATTTCTTTCTGTCCTGTCAAATAATAATAATAGTAAAAGTACAACTGAGTTTCAGAAACCTTGCATAGCTTGCTTATGATAAAACAGCTACAAGAAGTAAAGCTATCGACTCTAAGGTCTCCTGGCTTCTTCTCTTACATAGATGACACAGACAAAGTCATAGGACAAATCCTACCCATTTTAAAGAGAAATCTCCCAGACCTTGACTAAAGTCACAAGGATCTATTTGATCGCCTGGGTTTTATATGAGGACTGCTGATGAAATTATTAGACACAATTTTTCAAGGAACTTCCAATTTTTAAAGGCAAGATTCATTTGAAGTGATTTGAAAACACAGCTTAGAATGGCTCCAGAGAGTACCACCCACCCAATATTTAGAGGGAAAATTCAAAGTTTCTCTCTCTAGTATAATCTGGGAGAAATCAGTAAGTTCTCTCAAATGAATAGAATCACTACTTTCTTTTTTTCTTTAATTTTTTAAAACTATTTTTATTCATTTATTATTGGATAGTGGCAGAGAGAAATTGAGAGGGGGGCAAAGGTAGAGAGGGAGAGACACCTGCAGCCCTGCTTCACCACTCTTGAAGCTTCCCCCTGCAGGTGCAGACCAGGGGCTTGAACCTGGGTCCTTATGCACTGTAATATGTGAGGCTGAAACTGGAACTGGTTTTTACTATCACCCACCTATCCACACCAGTGAACCTCTTACATCCCTACATACTAGTGTCCCATAAGCAACTTCCCACCCCATGAAGCATCATGCTGGATTTTGCTAGAAGTCTGTGTTATTAACACGTTCTTACATCAGCGTAAGGGTGTTACTTCTTCTAATCTGTCTCCATTTTGAGCCAGATGAGAAAATGGGCCATGCAGGCATGGGGGACACTTCCCACCTGGGTTCAGTCTGACATGGCTGACGATGACTTCAAGACTCCGTTCTGAGAAAAATATCATCTTCAGGAGTGTGGCATCAGCTGGGTACGACCACTAGACCCAAGAATGTGTTCAGACACACCCCTGAATTACACTGCACGGTAAGTGGACAAATAGCCCCAAATCTTTTGCTTAAAAGCAAAAACTCAGTGACGGCATTTTGCAGTCTCCTGAGCATTGCTCTGACTTCCATACCACTGGCATAGACTCTCCAGGGAACCAAAAGCCCTGCTCTAGACTGCGTCTTTCAGTTGGTGAATGAAGCAGTGAATGGGGCCAGACTCAGGACCAGCTGAACCCCTAGAACTCAGTGGAAAGAGGAACATCTCAGAGCCCAATCAGAGGCAGAGAGGTAACGTCTTCCATGGCAAGGTAGGGACTACTGAAACTATTTGCTCTCAGTTATTGCTCCTTCCTAGACATTGGCACTATATTAATTTAGAAGTGATTATGTACATGGCTGTAAACTGACTGTGCCCATGTTAATTGATGCCCAGGACTACACCTGTGGGTAACTGGAGTGAGGCTGCCCACTTGGTTGCTTGATCACAAAATTAAACCTTTGATATTATGGTAAGACACAAATTGTGCTGATAAAATTCTGTCCCTTACCCCCATGTGTGCTCATGACACGGGTCAGATAGTGTCAACATCACTGTCATCACTGTCATCTATGGGTCTTTAACACTAGAACAAGATTTCAGCAGCCAGGAAAATGTCTCAAACAGTAGTGCATGGGATTTGCATGCCTAAGGCTTCTGGTTTAATCCAGATCTATCCCCAATGCCACATGGACCAGAGTGGTAACTTCTCGTGCTCTCTCACATGTTGCCGGGGTCTTAGAACCAGAGTTTAGAAGCATACCAACAACATATGAAACTTGATATCAGATCAAATAAATAAAAGAAATACAGGAGCCAGATAGAAAGAGACCTCAGGGAGCAAGGGTGCCTGTTGCCACACATGCCAGCTCCCTCTGTGCTGAAGTCCTGGCAGCACATGGGAGGTGCTCTGGCAATGGAGAAAACTCTGGCACTGTGGTGTCTCTCTTTCTCTGCCTTTGTTACTGTCTTTCTTCCTGAATGAGAAGGGGTCCCAGGGTGGTGCACTCATGCATGTGCCAGGCTCTAGTTACACACACACACACACACACACACACACACACACAACTTCAGATGCTGTTGCATGCCAGCTTCATGCCACCATCTGCCTTGTTCTCCCCTCTGTCCTGACTGCATCTGGGAACAAGACCCAATTGTGCGGTGCTTGAGAATTCCCTAGTAAACACAGTGGCAAACCAAACTTCCCCAGCAACTGCTTATTAATAATTGTCTATGGACATGGTGAGGGTGCAGACCAGGTCTTCCTGGTATGGCTGTGTATCCCAGGACCTGGCAGAGCTCTGGACATATAGATTTGTCTTCTGCAGAAGTGAAAAAGAAACCCCACTTCCTCCCACCCCCAGGACCTTCAACTCAAAGCCCCAAGCCCTGAATTTCTCCCAACAGGCCACACAAACTGGTCCAGAGTAGGACTTGTAGTTTTCACAAACACAGCTTCCTGGAGCCCCTGTGTCCATCCAGACCCAGGAGACAAAGGAGCATATTCATGATCAAATGATCACCTTCATGCCTCTCTGAGATTATTGCCAACTCTTTCAACTAGAAAAAAAAAATGGGAGGGAAATATTAAATGCAAATGACGTGATTGTCAGGCAGGCCTAAAACAGGCTTCGATGTCCACTCCTGAGGAGAGAAGGAGGCCAGGGTCCAGCTTTAAGGGAGATTTATTTTTTGCAGGTCAGGTGTTTTTTGAAGTTTGCAGATGGCGATTTCATTTGCATTTAATGTCCTTCAGATTATTTCCTTTCTGCTGTGCTAAACACCTCTCTCTCGGTTGGGTCTAATTTGATGAGGTCATGCTGTAACCCTTGACCCCTTGAATCTTAAATGAAACCATCTGAGCAGAAAGGAGAGGGGCCTTCTTAGTCTTGTTCACAGACATTGGATATCTGCAGATGTGCAGCCCACTTTGCTAACTACCCACTGGCCAGTCCAACTCCTCATTAGAAGTAGAACTAGTGAATTCCCTGAGAGTCCAACATTTGAAGAATAAACAGGTCCAATTAATGCTTTGTCACATTCTTGTCAAAATAAAAGCACTATGCCAAAGAAAGAAAAAACAACAGTCTGTATCTAGACAGAGTAATTTGGGAGATTAGCAAACAATTCATCTTGGAAAACACCTAAACACTGCAGTGTGCAAAATATTTGCAGTGTTCTGCCGAGGAATTGAGACATGCTGTGTAAAAGTAGGCAAGTATTCTTGCCTGTGTGCTAGAATACACTGTCGACTCCCTTGGGTCCTTATTGGTATAGGTTGAGGGCAAAGAGACTAATTCTTTTTTTTTTTTTTAAACTTTTTATTTATAAAAGGAAACACTGACAAAACCATAGGATAAGAGGGGTACAACTTCGCATGATTCCCACCACCAGAACTCCGTATCCCATCCCCTCTCCTGATAGCTTCCCTATTCTTTATCCCTCTGGGAGTATGGACCCAAGATCATTGTGGGATGCAGAAAGTTGAAAGTCTGGCTTCTGTAATTGCTTCCCTGCTGAACATGGGCATTGACAGGTCGATCCATATTCCCAGCCTGCAAAGAGACTAATTCTAACTCCTAATTAAAACTAAGAGCAAAGTTTAAGAAAATAAGTGTAACACTCCTTTCTTTCTTTTTTTTTCTTTGTTTCTTTTCTTTTTTTTTTTTTTTTTTTGCTTGATTAGGTCTAGCATAGAAGCCTTATAAGCAATTTTTTGCAATAATGTTTATCTCCTTTAAATTTATGGACAGAGACAGAGAGAAGTTGAAAGAGAAGGAGAAGGGAAAGATACAGAGGTAGAGAGACAGAGAAACACCTGCAGCACTGCTTCAATACTTGTAAAGCTCCCCTCCTGCAGGTGGAGAGCAGGGGCTTGAACCAGGGGCCTTTTGCACTGTCACATGTGTGCTATACCAGGCTGGCTGTTACCCAGCTACTATTGATTCTACATGTCTGCCTTTTGTAAGTAACACTGTGATGAACAACTCATGCATTCATCTTTACTGATATTCCAGATTCTTCCCTTATCATAGATTTCCAGAGATACAAATACCAGGCCATAGAGTGTGAACATGACTTTTAAGCTTCCCAGAAGGACTTTGTTAAATTACATTCCTGCCAGTAGTATCTGTGTTCCCCTTTTACTCTATTTCTTCCTTGATATGCAGACCTAGAGGCAATAATGTAGATGTGTACACACACATAAATGTGCATACAGTGCCTCTCCCAATCCATATCAAATAATATTGCATCCGCTGATCACAACTTAACCAACGCAACGATTGCCACCTCAACATGCTTCACTTCAGACTGTGTCCAGAGACTTCACATGTGGAATGACAGCCCTTCAGCTTCATTACTCGGGTGAGACTTTTCCTTTCATAGTACACTCTAATTCCATCTCAGGTGGTTCACTTTCTAACAAAGTCCCAAAACCTAGATATACACCAGTTTCTGTGAGAGAGAGCATATGTTCACACGTATCTATAAACTACTGCAAAATATATACCTGAAAGCAGAAGTACACTGGAGTTTGCAGTGAGTACCTCCCTAACACTTCCTCTCCACTATTCCAAGTTTTGGGTCCATGATTGCTCAACAATTTGTTTGGTGTCGTATGTTAACTCTCTTTTCAGTCACCAGGTTCCAGATGCCATCAGGATGCTGGCCAGGCTTCCCTGGACTGAAGACCCCACCAATGTGTCCTTCCCCAGAGACACACCCTACTAGGGAAAGAAAGAGGCAGACTGGGAGTATGGACCGACCAGTCAACGCCCATGTTCAGCGGGGAAGCAATTACAGAAGCCAGACCTTCTACCTTCTGCAACCCACAATGACCCTGGGTCCATGCTCCCAGAGGGATGGAGAATGGGAAAGCTATCAGGGGAGGGGGTGGGATATGGAGATTGGGTGGTGGGAATTGTGTGGAGTTGTACCCCTCCTACCCTATGGTTTTGTTGATTAATCCTTTCTTAAATAAAAAAATAAAAATAAAATAAAATAAAAAATGTGCATACAGGACAATTCATTGTGTGCTAGAAACAGCTCCAGAGGTCCCTCTTGCATTTATCTATTTAATTCTTACAACAGCGCTACCAGATAGCTCTTATTCCACCCAGCTTTCAAGAAAAGGTGTCAAAGGCACATGTTGTCAGGTGTGCTATAAGCATGCTCCCCTCACCTCTTCCTCTGCCATCTCTCATAGAGAGAAATGCTGACTTAAGTTCAACTCAATTAAAAATAATCACAAACACTCAAGAGAGTGCATGCCATACAATTTTGCAGACTGAGAACATTAACAGAAGCCTAGCTCAAGTACAGGAGAATGCCAGGAGCAGTTGTCATGACTTGGGAAGTGGGCTTCCTCTCTCTTCAGATGGAGCTGTAATCTGAGTCCACACTGTAATCACAGCCCTGGTTTAACTTTGTGTTTGTTGTATTCAGTGAATGTTGTGTTATAAGCATGTCTGTACTCCTATACAGTCAGTATGACATCTTTTTTTGTTTTAATTGTGGAATAGTATTTTATCAAATGATTGGTTGATCCCTAATTGTACATAGCTCTGATTTTTATATGTTGACATTATTTCCAGCTTTATTCTGGGCTCTGAGTAATATTGCAAAAAACACTTTATTCCTGTACAATGTTATCATAATTGAAATTACTTTTAAAAATCAGTTTAAATAAAAAGTAATTACTTCTAGACTGTTATGATTTGTTCATTTTGACTTCAAAAATTAGTTATGTAACTTATAGTACCTTCATAGTATTATTTTTTTTACTGCCAACAGGGCTATCACTAAGACTCAGTGACTGTACAACAAATCCGCCGCTCCCAGTGGCCATTCCCCCACCCCACCCCTTTCTTTTTCTGTTTGATAAAGACAGAGAAGGCAGGAGAAGACAGAGTGAGAGAAAGAGAGAAACCTAAAAAGCTTGTGAAGCTTCCACCCAGCACAGGGGGACTGGGGATTTGAACCTGCATCCTTATCAATATTAATGTGTGTACTCTACCAGGTGCACCCCCCCAGTCCTGCTCTCATAACTATTTAATATGAATAGCTAATGAATAGCTATGAACAGTAATTTAAGTGAATAGCTTTGGGATGGTGGTCAACATTAGAAGGCGAGAGAGAAACAAATAAAATAATGGCCCTGTGTAGTATTCTATAACTGAAATTTGTAAATGAGACCAGGAAACAGCTCAGCCAGTAAAACAAATGCCTAACCAATGCCCTGGGTTGGAGCTCTGGTACCAGGTAGGAACACCAATGACAAAAGAAGCCCCATGGGTAGTGGAGTGGTGATTTACTGTTTCTGTTTCTTTTCTCTCTCTCTCCCTCTCCTCTCTTCCTCTCTCCCTCTCTCCTTCTCTCCCTCTCTCCCTCTCTTCCTCTCTAAAATAAAAAATGGCCCAGGGAAGCTTCTCACATTTATTCTATACTTATAAAGCCCTTTGTTCACTCCTCCAATACCACATTAAAGAAACAAACAAACAAACAAATAAAATCTGTGAAAATACACCAAAGAGATGCCTTGGGAAGGAGATCAGATAATTGTCTGATTTCAAAGGAACATCTTTTTTTTTTTCTTTTTACTTATAAAAGGAAACATTGACTAAACCATAGGTAGGATAAGAAGGGTACAACTCCACACACTTCCTATCACCAGACCTCCATATCCCCTCCCCTCCCCTGATAGCTTTCCTATTCTTTATCCCTCTGGGAGTATGGACCCAAGGTCATTGTGGGATGTGAAGGTGTAAGCTCTGGCTTCTGTAATTGCTTCCCCGCTGAACATGGGTGTTGACAGGTTGATCCATACTCCCAGTCTGTCTCTCTCCTTCCCTAGTGGGGTGGGGCTCTGGGGAAGCAGAGCTCCAGGACACATTGGTGAGGTTGTCTGTCCAGGGAAGTCTGGTTGGTATCATGCTAGCATCTGGAAACTGGTGGTTGAAAAGAGAGTTAACATATAAAGCCAAACAAATTGTTGACCAATCATGGACCTCAAGGCTAGAATAATGCAGATGAAGAGTTGTGTGTGTGTGTGTGTGGGGGGGGTCCTCCATTTTGTAGATAGCTAGTAGGCATATTTTAGTTAAATTCCAAAGGGCCTGTGGCTATACTAGGTGTTATTTTTTTTCATTGATTTAACACTGATTTACAGTACAACAAAACTGGGAGGTGACTTCTTACACCTAAGTATAGGCACAAGACCGCACCCACCACTAGAGTTCAGATATCATTTCACCAAAGAAGCCTCCCTGCCTCTCCTCCCCTTTCCACCTTTAGCTTTTAGCTTAAGAATCAGCCAGGCTGTTGTTTTGCTAATTCACTGGCTGTATTGGCTACATTCCACACATGAGTTGAGCCATCCAGTAATTCCCTTTCACCTCCTTATCTATTTCACTTTAACAATCAACTCCTGTTTTATCCCCAAAGCTATGATTTTTTTTTTTAATGTCAGGATACTACTTCATTAAGCATATAGCTTTTAGTTCCTTTACCTAGTCAAGAAAAAAGGGGGAAAAATGTAATAAAGTGCCTAAAAAACTAATTTATTTTCCATTGACCACAATGAGCTTGTGACCTAAGAGTTCCATACCATTCTAAGTGACCATTCAAAGGCTACTATATCAAAATATAGTGGAAAATATGTAGATTTAGCCTTAGGAAGAAGAGCCTAGGAAGGGAGGACATTATTATAACCATCACAGTTTTCCCAGGACTGAGGAGGTTTCTAGCCCACTATGGGACTATTAGTGTTAAAAAGTAAAGTTCTCAAACTCTGTTGCATGATAAGTTCTCAAACTTATGAGTTCTCAAACTCTGTTGTATGTTCAGAGAAGCATGGAAAACTCCCCAAGCTCAGGGTGTCAACTGGGTAGTGGTCCACCCAGTAGAGCAAACACGTCACCATGCTCAAAGTCCTGGGTTCAAGACCCTGGTTCCTATCCACAGGGGTGAACATTTCATAAGCAGTGGATCTCTCTCTCTCTCTCTCTCTCTCTCTCTCTCTCTCTTCCCTTCACTTCCCCCACATACATCAAAGGAAAAAATGGCCACTGGGAACAGTGGTGAAATCATTGTGCAGGCACTAAGCAACTCAAAAAGTAGAAGGTTATGCTGAAGTATGCATTTGTACTTCCTTGGAGTTACCTGGCATTACATAGAAATAGCCATGCTGCTAAGACAGAACAGGGGTAGGACTGGCTGCCTTCTTTTTTAATTAGTGATTTAATAATGATCAACAAGATTGTGGGATGAGCGTGGTACAGTTCTGTACAATTCCCACTACCATAGTTCTGTATCCCATTCCCTCCATTGGAAGCTTCCCTATTCCTTACCCCTTTGGGAATATGGATCAAAAATCTCTATAGGGCACAGAAAGTGGGAAGTCTGGGTTCTGTAATTGTTTATCCACTGGACATGGGTGTTGACAGGTCAATCTATACCCCCAGCGTGTTTCTATCTTTCCCTAGTGGGGCAAGGGTCTAGTGGGGTTCCTGGACACATTGGTGAGGTCATCTTCCCAGGGAAGTCAAGTAGCATCTGCAACTTGGTGGTTGAAAAGCACTAATATATAAAGCAGAACAAATTGTTTAATAATCAGACACTTAAAGGTAAGAATATAGCAGATGAGATTTGGAGTCTTTGATGTTGGAAGAAGCTAAGAAGTATGTTTTAGATATATTTCAAGGGGCCTCTGACTTTACTCATTTTTGCCTGAGCCTGACAGCTAGCATGCTAAAAAAAAATATCGTGTGGTAAGATGGTGTCAGAGTTGGGAATAGGACTAGAAAACTGGATCAGGACAGAGAGTAGCTCCCAAATCTGGGAAAAGTATATAAATACTGTTAACTGTAAACCCCACTGATCTGACCTAGTACCCATGTTTATTTATGAAGTACAGGAGTCTCTGTAACCTCTGCAACTCTGTTGGTCTGGGCTTCCATTCCATGGTCATAGCTGGGAACATTCTAGGCTGCACTTATTTCAGGACCAGTCTTCCCGAGTAACAGAGTATGTTGACCCAGCCTCCCTTCAGAGAGTGGGCCAGTTTCTACCATTGTTGTTCTACATTGAGAACAAGGTCCTGTAGAGGGCCCACAAGAGAGTTTATGATGTTGTTCCTGATGTCTGAGTTAAGCTAAAGAAATCTTTAACTACATCAGCTTCACCTGAACCTTGTGACCATCAGTGAGTGCAGCTTCTTTGTTCTGATGGGATAATCTTAAGGGATCACATCACCTGCAGGTTTCTGACCCTTTAAAACCAAAGGGTTGGCTCAAATTGAAGAGCGAGTTCTCAGACTCCACTTAAATTCTCCTTTGATCTCACCTGTCCTTTCTAGCATAACCCTAATACACCTTGCCTAGGAATAGCTGGCTTCTTGTCAATTTCTATTACACGGAAGCCTAAAAACCTTAGTCAGTAACATTCGCTGTAGCTAACACCCAAAAAGGATCAGTAGGAAGAGAACTGAAGCTTAGTTATAAGGTGGCATGCTCATTTGGGGATAAAGTTATTTTGCTTAGCATTCACTCTACTGAACATTTTGTTTCTGGGGTTTTTTAATTTGTATGTTATCTATCTTGGTGGGATGAGAAGCTGTACCCATGGGACAACAAGTATTCTGTGAGCTATTAACCTCCCAATAAAAAAATAAAGAATAAGAAAAGAAAAAGAAATAGAAGGAAAAATATGACTGGAAAAAAATGTCATTGATGATATTTACAAATAAAGGCCACCCAACCAATCCGGAATGACTTGGTCTCTGCTTCTCAGTAAAGGCAATTCAGAGGTCTCACCTCACTCAGTAAAGTTATCATCTGACCAGATCGCCTGCTTGCCCTGAAATCTTGCCTTAATTGGTTCCCAGAAAAGCTAAAGATCAGGAGACGACTGAGAACCACGGGCTAAATTAGAAGTGTATTCATCAAGCTCTCCCAGAGGAGGCTGTGCAAGTTTGTCCCTGGATGGTGCCATTAACACACTTTTTTTTTTGTTCTTAGCACCAAATTTAAAATAAAGGTTTACAAGAAACACAAGTGGAAATAGACTAGATGAATCTTGCATTTAGAGGTGCCATCTGTTCAATTTTTCACCCTCACAGTCAGAGTGTTAATATCTCCTGTGCGAAGATACCATTTGTCAGCATTTTCCCCTGTTTGGAGTTACCAAACAGTTCATTTTTTAAAATTTCTCTGGCCTAAGTCAGCTGAAATTCTCAAAGTGCAGATGTCTTGAATTTTATGTGTGTTTTCAGCCAACTCCTTGATTGAGGGGATTTCCTTTCTGTTTAAAAATTTTTTTTAATTTTTTAATTGATTTATTTTTATTTCTTGATTTAAACATCATGCTTAATAAGCTAGAGAGATGAAAGACAACTACCAGATGATTTTGCTTATTTGTGAAATATAGCTAATTGCTTTTTTGCTTGGTTTTGTTTTTACCAGAGCACTGCTCAGCTCTGGCTAATGGTGTTGCAGGGGATTGGACCTGGGACCTCAAAGTCTCAGGCATGATGGTCTTTTTGTATAATTATTATGCTATCTCCCCTGCCCATATTTATTTATTTTTGATGCAGATAGAAACTGAGAGGGAATGAGGAGATAGAGAGGGAGAGAGGAGAGACACCTACAGCTTATGTCACTGTCTCTGAAGCTCCTCCCACCGCCCCCTGCAGGTGGGGCCTGGAGACCTAAACCCAGGTCCTTTGACATGGTGACATGTGCACTCAACCAGGTGGACCACTGCCCAGCATCCCTTATTTATTTATTTATTTATTTATTTATTTATTTATTTAATTTTTCATTAAATTAAATTGAGAGTGGGAGATGAAAAGGGGGAGAGGAAAAAAAGAGGGAATTTCCTTTTAAAACTCTTCTGGGGGAGGTTGGTATCTATCTTGATGATTAACTTTAGCATGACTTAAATGAGCTTTAGAGGCCCTCATTTTAAAAAAATACAGAAATTCATCAGAGGAAGGAAGAATATAATATTTCTATTGCAACTGCCAGTGATCTTTATAAACCTTAATTAAGCCCTGATGGGGTATAAAATATCCCAACTTTTATAAATGACTCTGTCAGCTAGACAATCTGCAATGCTTAAATTCCCACAAGATTCATACTCATTTCCAATAGCAATTCACTAAAAAGAAGAATATAAATACTCAGGTTGAATCGCATTCCAATGGAAGGAGAAAATAATCTATGACTTACTTTCGTACCAAGGCAAAGAGTTCTGGTTTCCTGGTTTGGGCTGATCTTCCTCCTGTATTTGCAAAGAAAAACCACAAGGTTCTGTTGTTGATGGTGTCACTGTCATTATTGCTTTTAAGCCAGCTGCTCTTTCTTCTGCTTTTTCCCACCATCAAGCAGGTGTGTAGGTTTTAAAGTCAATAAAGTTGTTATTTTCCCTTGGCCAGTGCTAGTTCCTTAAATGGTTTTGAAGTGTTTTTTTTTTAATTTATTTTTATTATTTTATTTATTTATTCCCTTTTTGTTGCCCTTGTTGTTTTATTGTTGTAGTTATTATTGTTGTTGTCGTCGTTGTTGGACAGGACAGAGAGAAATGGAGAGAGGAGGGGAAGACAGAGAGGAGGAGAGAAAGATAGACACCTGCAGACCTGCTTCACCGCCTGTGAAGCGACTCCCCTGCAGGTGGGGAGCTGGGGTTCGAACCGGGATCCTTATGCCGGTCCTTGTGCTTTGCGCCACCCACGCTTAACCCGCTGCGCTACAGCCCGACTCCCTTGAAGTGTTTTTTTACAAATACTATCGAGTGGGGTTTAAAAAATAATAACACTCTATTTGTAAATGGAACCAAAAAGGAAAGAAGATAAAGTGCTCTAGCTTAAGGGGGCTGGGCAAGAAAACAACCAAAGACCACATAAATGATACCTACCATGCAGCATGCAAAGCAAAAGCAATCATGAGAATGTGACAAAAAAAAAAGAAAGAAAGAAAGAAAGAAAGAAAGAAAGAAAGAAAGAAAGAAAGAAAGAAAGGGTCAGGAATTAACACACTAAGTAGAGTTCACACATTACTGCACACAAGGGCCAGGGTTCAAGCCCCCCAGTTCCTATCGGCAGGTAAGCAGGAAGGTAGTTTCTTGAGCTGTGAAGCTGCTACAGGTGTCTCACTGTCTCTCTTCAACTCTATCGTTCCTTCACTCTCGTATTCTCTGTCTATATCAGAAAGGAAGGAAGGAAGGAAGGAAGGAAGGAAGGAAGGAAGGAAGGAAGGAAGGAAGAGAGGAATGGATGAAGGGAGGGAGGAAGGGAGGGAAGAAGGGAGGAAGGAAGGGAGGAATAAGGGAGGAAGGAAGGAAGGGAAAAAGTCAATCTGAGGAAAAAGAAAGAGAAGGGAAGAGAGAGGAAGAAGAAAGATAGTCACCTGGAGAGGTAGATTCCTTGTGCTGGCACCAAGCCCCAGGAAAAAATGTTGATGCTAATAAAAAGAAGTTTCACTATGACTATATTATGAATAAAATCAAACCATTAAAAATAATAATCTTCCTTAAAAAAAAATATGGCATAGGTCCTGAAGAGCCATGACAACAAATTTGTCTGTGAACAGGATCTGGGAGGAATGATAGCGTCAACATGCCTGGGTGTCTTCTTAAAGTGAGAATTTAGGGCTGGGGAGAAAGCAAAAGACTTTTCATGACTGAGTCTCTGATGTCCCAGGTTTAATCCCTAGTACTCCCATAAGCCAGAGCTGCTCAGTTCTGTGGTCGGTCACTCTCTCTCTCTCTCTCCATCTTTCTTTCATTAAAATAAACAGTGAAAGTAATAAAATATTTTTTAGCATGGTAATTTATACAGTAAAAGGAGAGCAATGCTAGAACAGGTAGCCCAGCCATTGGAGTCTGTGTTCAACATTTTGGTACTCAACTTCCGGTTGAACCCAGCTTCTGGTTGTGATCAACTTGCGGTAAAATGTGAAGCCAGCAGTCAAAGCGCTTGTAGTCTGTGCTGCCGGGTGCTCCAAGGGCTTTGAACAGTTGCCGGTCCCTGTTCCGGCGCCAGATGCCTAGCTAGCTTCGCAGGTGGGAGACAGGCAGCCAGGGACTCATGACTGAGAACACAGTTCAGTCTTTATTGATGAGCGGGGATGCAGTGCAATCAATCTAATCTCTATTCATTAGAAAATCCTGTCCTTTATATCTCCTGAGGTGGAAGTGTCAGGATGAGGAAGTACGTAGGATAGGGGGTGGGGAGAAGGAAAAAGCACATGAACCAGTGGGGATTAAATGGTGTAAAACAGGATGTGACTAGAAGAGGGGGTAGAGTGGAAAAAGAGCGCAAACCAGTTGGGATTAAACCAATGCAGGCCTCAGGTAAAGCAGTGATTATGTAAACATACCACAGTGTTAAGCAGTGCAAGCAAACCAAACGTGATGATCAAAACAGAAGATCTTAGAAGCAGAATTAGAAGCAGACCAACAAACAGTGACCTAAAGGTTTAACCACTGAGCTGGGGAACATTGCTCAAGAGCAAAGCACTGGGGCATTTTGTTGAAATATTTTATAAGGTTAGTTGTTGCTATTGTATCTCTCTCCCCTCCCAAGCATAACTTGGCCAGCCAGTTCTTCTAGTTTCAAAGTTTCCAGAAAGAACTCAATTTCAGAAGCAGAACTAGCAGAGCATGCCTCGATGTTTCTACCAATACTCTGAAGTCCCACTGGTGGAGCATGTGTCTCTAGCCTATTTGTCCATGGAGGTCTGTACCTATGAATTGCTATGACACTTTAATCCCAGTGCTTTTGATATACATCAATCAAGACTCAGGATAGCTCATATGAAGCTGGACAAGATCACAAACTATATAAAAAGTGACTTATTCATACCGAAAATGGTCATGAGATGCACATTTTGCTAGACACTAACTCAAGTTGCAAGCTTTTTGATAACCAAAGTGAAGAAGAAAAACTAGCAGGACAGGTACATCTCACTGTTTAGCAAAAAGGGCAAAATGTGTGGTACTCTTCAGTTTATGATAGAAAGATAGAGACACAGTATTGAATTGGAGGACAGTTTCACCAAGGTTTAGCTACATTTCAAAGCAGTACACAGACTTGTCATTAAGTTAGAGCATGGGAGAATAAGAACATCTCTTAGACGTACCGTCAAGCATCTTTAATTTCAGACAGCCCTTTGATGGGCACTCAGAGTATTCCATTATCAACAGAGCTATCTGGGGAGTGTTGATTGAAAAGAGATCTCTGCTGGTTGATTGATGTGTGTGAACGAGATCTATGTGCTGTGGCTGCCAAATTGGGACTAGAGAGCAAGACTGATTTTGGTTATGTTTATTAAACCCAACATGTGTTTTTTTTTTCCTCAACAGAAGACAATTTTAATTATACTTGTAATGAATATCTGTGGGGCAATGACACAGTAAGAAACTATCTCACTATCTCACATTGTTATCAACACATTAGTATAAATTTATCGATGATTTGCCTCTGTGACATGAACTGATTTTCCTCTTATAAAAGAAAAGAAATAATATACGCATATGTTCTGATCCCATTTAAGAGTCTTTTAGTTTCCCTACTCAGAAGCTTGAAAACATTTCTTTCACAACTTCACGTTTGCCTAGAGTTTCATTGTCTGGTCGAGGAATTGAATTTAATCGCTTTCTGATTGTTGCTAAAGCTGGGTATTTATTTTGCTGAATTGAAAGTGTACTTGTTTATTACTCTATCTTGAGCAGCATCACCATCATCAACTCTGTACTCTGTGTGCAGTTTGATTGTTTCATCCTTTAAATGCAGAGGCATGGAATGACTGATTCAATGGAAAGAAATTATTTGAGAACTTTTGGTAGAAATTTTCCAGAAACACAATATATCAATAACTCCCTCCAAGGGCTTCAGAACTAAAGGTAAACTCAACACAGTACTTATCTCATGAAAACAACATTGCCTATCAATCAAAGCCAGGAGAATCTTGTTACCAAAAAAAGGCTCAAGATCCCATTTTAAGGGGGCTGAACAAGGAGACCCAGTTAGGCTCAGGTAGGTCCGTGGAAATGCAACTCAAACTGACTTTCCAGGAAACAGTTAGAGAGTATGTTATTCTCTTATTCTCCCCCAGAAAATAAAGCTCTCAGGAAACATAAAAAGCAGTTATGAAATCATAGTGCTCCAGCATCCTAAGTAGAGGAACTGCAAAGATCTGCTATGGAGATGAGAGGTGAATAACCTTGCAAGAGAGAGAATGCCTGCAGCAGTGTCACCTGAATTTGTAATGTATGGAATTAGCCTTGCTGACTTCCATTTTCAGAGCACCCGCCCCATGTCCTGCAGTGTAGAGGCATCTCTCAGACAGTCCTCCCAGCTACTTTGCAATGTTGATCATCTTCCGTCCCAACCGATAAGGGACAGGGGGCTTAAATGGACCCAGTGGTCCCAAGTTCTAAAGCAAAACGAAAGCAATGTAGTCAGAAGCTGTTTTTCTAGGTCTCTCTTGCCTATCATTAAGAAAAACAATTTATGTGTTTATTTATTTTTACAAGAAAAAAAAAAGGATCAAAGTACCGCTCAACTCTGACTAATACAGTACTCGAGATCAGTGCTGGAACCGCATGCATGTAAGCTCTATGCTTTCCCACCAAATAAGGACGCCTGTCCATCTGTCTCCTATGCCAGTTTGCACATCAAACTAAACTGTGCACCTCACTCAGAAGAGGCAATAATGTTTTCTCTGTCTTGTTCAAACACCAGTTTGGCTCCCATTTCCAGAGGTCTAACTGAACCTAGCCAAGTCTCATTCTCCTATGTCCTTATACTTAGAAGGGAAACTTATTCTGATGCTGCCAAGGTTCTCCTGGTTTTGATTGACGGGCGATAGCATTTTAATGTTGTTGTGTTGGATCTTCCTCTAGGTTTGAATACAAGATCAGAGCCCCTCAATCCCGACTGGGACCCCGTAAACCAGCACAGTTCCCCTGAGTTACCTTTACAACCGACTGGTTAAGGACCCAGTCACTGAGAGGGCAGCTGAGGATGAGCGCAGTGGCAGCAATTAACTTAATTAAAATAAAATATGAAATTTCCTTAGTCTTACAGTCAGCAATAACTCATTTAGTGGAATTAACTCTTCTTTTTTTTTTTTTTTCCTCTCCAAGCTTTACCTCTGCCTTAGGGATGTCTCTGCGAGCCAGATTTCATGCTCCGTGCCAGAAATCTCTAAATCCGTGTAAGTTGTGTTTCATTTCTGTACAGTGCATTTTTGAATGCTCATGGGACTTATCCATAAAATTCCCTCAGATGGCTGACGTTTTCCTCTCTCTTGCTACCCTGGATTTGGAGAACACAGATCACTTTAAATGCTGGGTGAAGTCCAACATTTCAGATGTGGAGCACAGAGCTGACTAACCAGAGCTTTCTTGGCAGAGGGACACCTTGGACACTGACTGACTCCACCTTCTTCCTGGCTGGCTTTCTGTTCACCCTATAACCCTCAGCTCCTGTCCCATTTGGTCTCTGCTATCTTGACTCTTTGAGGAACCAAACCCTGTAGTCTCTGATGTGACTCTCTCCCACCTCCACAGCTCAACTCAAGGTCACTCTGCATCTTTAAGTAAATTACCGATCAATCCAGATTTTTCTCTCTCTGTCAACACCTTTTTACCACTTTGCCAGAGGGAAGCTTACCTGTTCATGGTGACTGAACTGACCCGACCTGATTCACACCTTTCAGTCAAACTCATGAAAACTGAGAATTTTGAACACTGATGCTCTGAAGGCAGAAGCCCCTTTGGTGAAAGAACGTCTCCTGTGTGACAGAATTCTCATTCAAGTGCAGCCACTTCAATGTCCCCTGTCTCCATTGCATTTATTAGTTGGAAGTTATGTATTCTAACAGCTTCCTTTAAAAATCGCAAAACAGGTTAAGTGTAAAGTGAAATTAACATTTTTATTTTCGATCATAATACTCACACAAACACAAATTTCAGTGGGTGAAACTGCTACACATACTGGAATAAAACGTTGGCCAATTTTATTCTGTAATCTGTACATGGGAAAAGGCATTCCAGCTTTGATGTCAAATCCAGATACAGCAGCAACAACAACAACAGAAAAAGAGTTGATAATTGTTGTGGGGGGGGGGGAATCATGAGGGCTGGGCAGTAGGACAGTGGGTTAACCATACATGGTGCAAAGCACAAGGAACGGCATAAGGATCCTGGTTCAGAGCCCCCCCCCCCCCACACACACACACCTGCAGGGAAGTCGCTTTACAGGTGATGAAGCAGGTCTGCAGGTGTCTGTCTTTCTCTCCCCCTCTCTGTCTTCCCCTCCTCTCTCCATTTCTCTCTGTCCTATCCAGCAACAACGACAACAATAATAATAACAATGATAAACAACAAAGGAAGCAAAAGAGGAAAATAGCCTCCAGGAGCAGTGGATTTGTAGTGCAAGCAACAAGCCCTGGAGGCAAAAAAAAAAAAAAATAGAGAGAGAGAAAGAAAGGGAAAAAGGAAGAAAAAGAGAAAGAAAGAAAGTAAAATCATTAAGTTAAAGCGCAAAGTTGAACTGGAATAGAACTGTAGCTTACATCACAAACAAAATGTTACTACCCAGGAATGTAAGCAACTCTTGAGAATTATGGAGGGTGCAAAACGAACTGGGGCAAGGAAAGGAGCAAAACAGAAAATGCATAAAGCGCCCTTCCATGTATTCGTGAGCATGATACGTATCAGCGCATGTACGCAAACAAACGGCGCTTATACACTAAGACGGGGCTTGACTTCACTTCTAAGGAACTACAACTCAAAATACACAGAGACAGAATTTCTTACAAGTCTTATAGGAAAAAAAAATTGTCAGAACTTTAAAAATAGACTCTTGGTGAGAATTTGAGGAAGCAGATCCTCATGCGTTGCTAGTAGGTGAAGTCTGATTACAAATTCATGGGCCTCTTAGCCCTGAAATCCAACGATAGAGAACTTACTCTGAAGATATTCCTTGAGGAATACAGACAAATTATGCAGAAAGTTATTCCTTGAAGTTGGCATTTACAATAACAAATTATTAAAAAGTAGCCTATAAATGCCAAGATTTAGGATTATGGTTGAATAAATGATAATACAAGTCACATAGAAGGACAGTATGTAAATGGTTTTTTTAAAAAGAAGTTAAGGGAGTCGGGTGGTAACACAATGGGTTAAGTGTACGGGGCGCAAAGCACAAGGACTGGCATAAGGCTCCCAGTTCGAGCCCCTGGCTCCCTACCTGCAGGGGAGTCGCTTCACAAGCAGTGAAGCAGGTCTGCAGGTGTCTATCTTTCTCTCCCCCTCTCTGTCTTCCCCTCCTCTCTCCATTTCTCTCTGTCCTATTCAACAACTACGACATCAATAACAACAACAATAGTAACTACAACAACAATAAAAAAAACAACAAGGGCAACAAAAGGGAAACAAGATAAATTAAAAGGGAGTTAAAAGGACATCTATAGACCCATACATAATAATTTTCAAGAAGTATTGTTAAGTGAAAGATGAAGCTAGCATATAAGGTGCTTTTCATATATAAGAAATAAGAAGTAAGATCTTCCCTCAAAGGAATATAAGAAGTATAAACTAGATATGAATTAGATTGTCTGTATCTTACCACAGCTAGATGATTACACAGTTGAAGAAGGTATAGAAAGAACACGACTGTGAGGGCCACATGGTGGTGCGCCCAGCTGCGTCCACACATTACCATGTGCCAGAACCCAGATTCAAGCTCCGGATCCCACCCACGGGGGGAAAGCTTCACGACCAGTGAAACAGGACTGTAGGTCTTTCTCTTTCTCACTCCTTCTCCCACCCTTCCTCTCAATTTTCCTGTCCTAAAATAAAATAAGATAAAAGTAAAATAAATATTTCTATGAAAACAAATGTAAATAAGTTACTTAGTTATGAAACTGTTAAATTAACCACAAGAGAAAAACAAAACTCGTTTGGCACCTACTCTTCACCTGTACATTACCCATGGGATATGGGCAAAGGACATAAGCATTTCTCAAAGAACTCAACTCAGTAGCTGTGGTAGTAATGTTAATAGGAGGGTTCTGAAATCATGTTGGGTTGAGAAAGTCAGTAAAGATGTCTGGGGTATTGCTGGGGGCAGGGGGCTTTCACTGTGGGTAAAGGGAGATGGTCAGAAATAGGTGAAATAGGGAGAAAAGATTAGAAACTTGGAAGGTGTGTGTGTGTGTGTGTGTGTGTGTGTGTGTGTGTGTGTGTTGTTCACATGCCACTACATGAGATGTTGAGGAGGGAAGCAGTGTTAAGTTCATCTTGCCTCATGGGGAATGAGATACAACCTAGGTAGTGGAGAAAACAGAATGAGAGAGCAAGTTATTGCCTCTCTGGGGGAAAGAACAGGTTACAGTTTGTGAAAATTAAATACAGAGAGACAAAGTCACAGGAAATGAGTCCATGTTTCTAGCACGTCATGCAAGGTAAGTTGGCCAAGTGGAAGAAAAAGCATAGACTCCAGAGACCTTGTAAAATTGCTTCTCATTCCAACACGCCTCGTCCCTTGCTTTGCAGCCCTGAACAACAGGATCTCCTTGAGCCATAGGTCCTTCAGTATACGGGAGGAAGCCCATCAATCTGGCAAGGTTACCAGGAGGACAATAATGAGAGATGTCTCCAGACTGCAGGGCGTGGGGCAGGTTCTGCAAAAATGAACAGCAATGTGGCAGTTACTATTTATGAATCACTAAGTCCTGTGAGCACAGTGCTGGAGGGACGACTGAAACATAGATTGGGGTGGGAGGAAATTTGGACTCAGCATTCTCAAGTTGTTCCTAGTCTTTGAAGTAACCGACCTACTGCTTTCCATTCCTATGGATCAGGTAGTAGAAAAGCACACAGAGTCGTGAATGATAAAATATAAGGGCAGTGAAATTGATAGCAAAATTACCATTACCCCCAAACTACTTAAACAGTGTTGTCTAGGCAGGTATCTAAAGTAAGTTTCATAGTCACAATTTTCAAGCTTATTTTAGCAAAGGAATCTAAATATTCTCTTTCTTTCCCCCTTTTGTTGCCCTTGTTGTTTTAGTATTGTTGTAGTTATTATTGTTGTTGTTGGATAGGACAGACATAAATGGAGAGGGGAGGGGAAGACATAGAGGGAGTGAGAAAGATAGACACTTGCAGACCTGCTTCACCACCTGTGAAGTGATTCCCCTGCAGGTGGGGAGCCGGGGGCTCGAACCGGGATCCTTATGCCAGTCCTTGCGCTTGGCACCATGTGCGCTTAACCTGCTGTGCTACCGTCCAACCCCCTCCCCATACCTTTTGTGTGTGTGCCCAAGAATGGTATTGCTAAATGATTTTGTAAAACAATGTTAAATCACTAATTAAAACATTAAATATTGCTAATAATAATTTTGGAAAAGCTCTAAAAGTCCTGAGGGTCTATGTTTCACTTTCATTTTTCTTGTGACCGCACTTAAAAAGAACACCTCCACCCTGCTCTATGCTTTTGGCTACTGTTTCTTTCCTCATTTTCTTTAAAGAGTTTGTATTTGGAGAAGTGAGTGATGGGGATAGAAAGTATGACTGTTTGTCCAGCCTAGCTTATAACTGTTGGGACTATTAAACTTAATAACTATTGGGCATGCTTCTCTTTAGTAGATCACCCATTCATCTATTTCTCTATCTTTATCTATCTATCTCTACCTCTCTCTTTCCTGTTGGGTATATATGTATTTTTCTTTTTAATTTTTTATTAGTGGTTTAATAGTGGTTTGTAAGGTCATAAATTTACAGGAATCAGGTTTCACATTCCACTCAGCACTCAAGTTCTGTGTCCTACCCCCACAATGATAAGCACCATCATTCTCTCAAAGTCTTAGACACAACTTGATTACTCCTTTTCTTTGCAAGTTCATGTGTTTATTTTTAATAAGCATTGATTTCCTTTGTTTGCTACCCTACCTGCCTGCAAGGGGAAACCTTCAATGACCTGAGTACAAGAGCCAAATGGATCTTGGCATCACTGGGGTTGCCCGGTAACACAGCTACAAAGACAAGGGAGGATACTTTCAGAAGGAAGATACCGATAAAAAATTTTAAGAAGTTTTGATGTCTTGATGACATCAATGAAAACTTCAGTGAAGGGCTTCAGTGAAAACATTGTTTCGACTTTTGATAACACAGAGAAGTGATTCTTTTCTTTTCTTAATTTTTATAAAATGGAAATATTGACAAGACCATAGGATAGGAAGGGTACAATTCCACACAATTTCTACCACCAGAACTCTGTATCCAATCCTCTTCACTGATTGCTCTCCTATCCTTCATCCCTCTGGAAGTATGGACCCAGGATCATCATAAAGTGCAGAAGGTGGAAGGTCTGGCTTCTCTATTGCTTCCCCACTGAACATGGGTGTTGACAGTCAATCCATATTCCCAGTCTCTCTCTCTCTTTCCCTAGTAGGGCAGGACTCTGGGGAAGTGGGGCTCCACAACACATTGGTGGGGTCATCTGTCCAGGGAAGTCAGGTTGGCATCATGATAGCTTCTGGAACCTGATGGCTGCAAAAGAGTTAAGACATAAAGCAGAACAAATTGTTGACTAATCATGAACATAAAGACAAGAATATTGCAGATGAAGATTTGGGGTCTCCATTTTGATTCTTACAGCACATGCAAGAAACTCCAGAGTGGTTGGAATTATATATAATTTTATTTTTATTAGTTATTTTAAAATGATGAACAAGATTGTAAGATATCAGGGGTACAATTTCATACACTTCCCACCACCAGAATTTCCTGTCCCATCCCCTGTATTGGAAGTTTTCCTATTCTTTATCCCTATGGAAGTGTGGACCAAAATTATTCATGGGCTGCAGAAGGTGGGAGGTTTGGCTTTTGTAATTGCTTCTCTACTGAACAAGGACACTGGCAGGTCAACCCATAATCCCAGCAGGGATTATAATTTTTAAGAGAGCTTTGTATATCAGAAGCTAAGTATCACCAATTCTTATTTTCAGTAGTGTAGTGAGCTGAGATTTAAAAAAAAAAAAAAAAAAAAAAAAAGCTTTTCAATTTGATGTAGTCCCATTGATTTGTTTCTGTTTTAGTCTTCCTTGCAACTGGGTTTGTATCATCAAAGATGTCCTTGAGGTTTAGGTGGGACAGTGTTCTACCAGTGTTTTCCTCTAAGTATTTGATAGTTTCTGGTCTAGCATCCAGGTCCTTGATCCATTTGGAGTTGACTTTTGTTTCTGGTGAGAGGAAGTGGTTCAGTTTCATCCTTCTGCATGTTTCAACCCAGCTTTCCCAGCACCATTTATTGAAGAGAGCCTCCTTCCTCCATCTAATACTCTGGGCCCCCTTATCAAAGATGTCCATAGGTGTGGAGGTTTAGTTCTGGGTTTTCCATTCTGTTCCACTGGTCTATGTGCCTATTTTTGTTCCAGTACCAGGCTGTTTTGATGATGATGGCCTTATAATATAGTTTGAGATCTGGGAGTGTGATGCCTCCATTTCTGTTTCTTTTCCTCAAGATGGTTTTGGCGATTCTAGGTGTTTTCTGGTTCCAGATAAATGACTGTAATTTTTGTTCTATTCTCTTAAAGAAGCTTGGTGGAACTTTGATGGGTATTGTATTAAATTTGTATATGGCTCTGGGGAGAATATTCATTTTGATGATATTAATTCTTCTACCTTCTGCATCCCACAATGACCTTGGGTCCATACTTCCAGAGGGATAAAGAACAGGACACCTATCAGGGGATGGGATGGGATACGGAGTTCTGATGGTGGGAATTAAGTGGAGTTGTACCCCTCTTATCCTATGGTTTTGTCAATGTTTCCTTTTCATAAATAAAAAATTTTTAAAAAGAATAAATGAGATCTAGAGTCAGAAGTGGTTGATGATTTATCCCACCACTTTATAGTTAAGGGTTCTTAGCCAATATACCTAAGTTTTCTAATTCTCGTTATGTCTGGGGCAGGGAGGGACGCAAAAGACCTGGAGATGGGGAAGAGTTTACTGGCATCTTCTCACTGGAGAGTTGGAAATAAGTTTAAGCCTGTGCAGCAACCTGTAGTGCTTTTGCTCCCCCCAAATTTTTTTTTTTTTTCCTCCTCCAGGGTTATTGCTGGGCTCGGTGCCTGCACCATGAATCCACCGCTCCTGGAGGTCATTTTTTTCCCCCCTTTTGTTGACCTTGTTGTAGCTTCGTTGTGGTTATTATTATTGCCCTTGTTGACGCAATTCGTTGTTAGATAGGACAGAGAGAAATGGAGAGAGGAGGGGAAGACAGAGAAGGGGAGAGAAAGATAGACACCCGCAGACCTGCTTCACCGCCTGTGAAGAGACTCCCCTGCAGGTGGGGAGCCGGGGGCTCAAACCGGGATCCTTACGCCGGTCCTTACGTTTGCGCCACGTGCGCTTAACCCACTGTGCTACCGCCCGACTTCCCCAAAAAATTATTTAGCAACTTCTGTCACTGGTTTAACCAGTGCGTAAAATAAATAAATAAATAAATAAATAAATAAATAAATAAATAAATAAAAGTAGGGATGGAGAGAAACATCTTATTATGCACATGAGCATCTTACATTTTTCTTTTTTCTTGTCAAAACAAAAATTTGGCCAAAATGAGATAGAAAAAAACCTCGTAAAAACAGGTCCTCCAGGGGTTGTATGATTTATTTAGGAGTTTACTTTAGGAGTCATTATGTTTTTCAGCAGTTTTACAACCTGTAAATTGCTAGAAACTTACAGAGATACACGCGCTTCTTATCCAGAGATATGTACATGAACTTCATCCCTGTGGTAATGCAAAGTGCCATTACCGTGTGGATATTGACCAGTTTTGCAGCTGTTATTGGTAAAATTCATTTCTGCATTCTTGGTTAGTTTTTGGAGACTTGTTCAAAGACTTTTGCTTGGGGGCCAGGAAATAGCCCTGCCTGTTAAATACCGGTTTGCATGGCAGAAGTCCTAGAGACCACAGGTTGAATCCTTGACATCACCTTATGCCAGAGCTGAGCAGAGCTCTGAGTCTCTATGAGTTCCTCCTGTTTCTCTCTTTCAACATAAGCAAATAAACACTTAAAAGTCTTCCCTTATACCCATTACATCTTCCTGATGCTCAGAAGCCAATAAAACCATTGGTATACACATATTAAATGACTGTCATGCTTTTATCCACTTAAAATATGCCTTGGGCTCAGAAAGCTAGCTCACCTGGGTGGGTACGTAGTTTGTCATGGGAGTGGCGACTTGGAATTCAGCACCCATTAACACGGGAGGAGGGGAAAGTTTTAGTAAAGGCATCTTTGGTGTTTCTTTGTCTCTGACTTTATCTAAAAGAGTTGGTCCAGAGCAATGAAACCAAGACAATGACAAAAGAAATACCTTTATAAAAGAAAAAAAGAAGCCTCTTAAGATTGTGATTGGATTAAACAAGTGAACAGTGACAAGTGACAGTATCTGCTCAGTTGACAGTATTTTGGAGTTATCTGAGTATGGGAAATAAAATCAGAGTTGGAGGGAGGCTGTTAAGATCCAGGCCCCTGGCACACCCAGATACATCCATGCACAAAAAGGATCCAGAACAGTGATCCACTCCAGGCTCAGAAGGATTGAAACCTGACCAATCATCTCACCTGATTTCTATGTTAACACACCAGTTGGAACTTGACTGACTTCCTTTTTTTTTTTTTTTTAACCAGAGCATGCTTAGCGCTGGCTTATGGTGCTGTGGGGGATTGAACCTGGGACTTAGGAGCCTCAGGCATGAAGTCTCTTTGCATAACCATTATGCCAGCTACCCTCTGCTGACTTCTTATAATGGGCCGTCACTAACAACTTGATGAACTAACAACTTCTGACCTTGATTATCATAGCTGAACAGAATGAGGACTACCCCTCATTTCCTATTGCATATGTAAACCCCACCCTATCTGGACAGCTCTAGTATTTGTATGTTATTTTAATCAGGTCTCCATCACGGTGGGATGACGTGTTGGGATGACAAAGCTATGTCATTTCTTTATTCCTTTTCTCTGGGAAGCTGTGAAACACACTCCATAACTTTAATATACTCTTTCTTGATTTTATTTTTCTTTATAAAATGGAAAATATTAACAATACTATAAGATAAGAGGGGTACATTCCCACACAACGCCCCCAGAGCTCCATATCCAATCCCCTCCCTTGATAGCTTCCCTATTCTTTTTCCCTCTGAAAGTACGGACCCACCTACAGGGATGCAGAGGTTACATAGGCTCCTATGCTGAATGTGGGCTCCAGATAAAATCTATGGGGTTTACAGTCAACAGTATTTATATACTTGGGAGTTGGGCAGTAGCGCAGTAGGTTAAGCGCACATGGCATGAAGCGCAAGCACTGGCCTAAGGATCACGGTTCGAGCCCCTGGCTCCCCACCTGCAGGAGAGTCACTTCACAGATGGTGAATGAAGCAGGTCTGCAGGTGTCTATCTTTCTCTCCCCTCTGTCTTCCCATCCTATTTCGATTTCTCTCTGTCCTATCCAACAGCAAGGACACCAATAACAACAATAGTAATAACAAAAATAAACAACAAGGGCAACAAAAGGGAAAAAATAAGCCTCCAGGAGCAGTGGATTCATAATGCAGGCACAGAGCCCCAGCGATAACCCTGGAGGCAAAAGAAAGAAAGGAAGGAAGGAAGGAAGGAAGGAAGGAAGGAAGGAAGGGAGGAAGGAAGGAAGGAAGGAAGAGAGAGAGAAAGAGAGGGGAAAGATATTTGTCTTATAAACACAATAATGAACCACAGAGAACTTTCTGGCTCTAGCTCTGAGCCAACAGAGGGCCTTCGTTTCTTTAACCACTGACATCAGCAGAGGATGATGACAAGTAATGTGTCCTAATAAAAAAATAAAATAAAAACTATGAAAGCTAAATTAAAAGGGTTTAGTCGAGCACAGTACACACATTATATTCTTAAAGAGCTCATGCATTGACAGGATAGCTCAGGATGAATGGGACGGGAAGAGGTTTAACTCTGAGGCCTTTTGGAAATACTTGAAAATGTAAGATTTTTTCTAAAGGATTTCTTAATCACTGCTGTCTTGTCCATCATGAAAAAAGAAATGTGATGTTTGCATTTTTCTGGATGCCTGAATCTCTGCCATTTGGACTTGTTTAGCAGACTCTCTCCTGAGATGTAGTACAATGTGGATAAGACACAGTCTGATCCATAGCAAATACAAATCGTATTCACTTCTTCTTTGGAGTCCAAACTTCAACCGTAACTAAATACAATATGCTGGCTCTTTTTGTGCTTTTTATGAACTTTTGAAGCAGGTTTGTGATGAATAGATTTTATAGGATTATGCAGTTAAAGTTTGCTTTTAAATATTTCAGAAAGAACTCATAAACATGACCTCACATGTTAATAAATCAATTATGGAATGCTGTTTTATACATATGTTCAAAATATGACCCTGTCCAAAACTCCTTAAAGAAGTACTAAGAAATAACTTTCAGCTTTCACTCGGGAGGCCCTGGCTTTCAAAACACTGTGTGTGGAATTCTACTGCTCTGCACAAAGAAAACAAGACCACTTTCTTCAACATAAATTGATTTTTTTTTTATCCTGCAGGGTTATCGCTGGGACTCAGTGCTGCACTATGAATCCACTGCTCCTGCAGCCTTTTTTTTTTTTTTCATTTTTTAAAAATTTTTGGATAAGATAAAAACTGAGAGAGGAGAGGGAGGTAGAGAAGGGGGAGAAAATAGATACCTGCAGACCTGCTTCACCGATTGTGAAGCGATCCTCTGCAGGTGGGGAGCCAAGGGCTTGAACCGGGATCCTTATCTGGGTGCTTCATGCTATGTGCACTTAACTGGGTGTGCCACTGTCAAGTCCCCAGTTGATATTGTTTCTAGTACATTCATTATAAAAGCCATGCTAAGCATGTGACGTTCGCTCTCCACAAAGCTTCTTCTCTCTTTACTTTCTCATTCCAAATAGAAACAAAAAAGTTAAGAGCAAAAGAAAAATCAGCCAACAAACAAGGTCCAGTCCTGACAAAGAGCTCTGAAGTGTGCACCTCTCAACTGTAGGTCTGTACTGACACTTGACTATTCTGGAATGTCAAATGTCAAAAACAATGCTAACTTTCTTCACCTCATCTTGAATGAAGCTTGAAAGAATCATATTAAGTGATATTAGCCAGCAAAAGAAGAATGAATGCAGGATGATCTTACTCATGGGCAGAAGTTAAGAAATAAGAACAGGGGAGTCAAGTATTTTATTGCAAATCATTTTGCTGGGAAAATAATGGTTATAGGACAATTTCTCATATCTCTGTGACAAGTGTCCCTGATCTAAGACATCAGGACTTCTGCTAGATATTCAAATTTAAAATCTGAACATTCAACCTTTTGGAAGCTTCTTTCTAATACTTACTCCGATTTTTTTTCTATTTGTTTGCTTTCATTAACAGAATTGAAATTCTCCCTACACTAAACTGAAACGTCCACTTGGATGGTAAGTCAGGTTCTTGCTATTTGTTCACCATAATCAGATAGCATTTAAATCTTAGCCTATCAAAATTAAAAAGAACCCAAAGGTCCTTTCAACCAACTCTGACAACAGCATGAATTTCCTCTTCACTATTTTCCAACAACTGCTCATTCTTAGATGAATTCCATAGGACATTGTTAAGAAGGATCATTGTGGGGGGGGGGGGTATTAACTTTTTTTATTGGGAGATTAATAGTTTACAGAACAGTTATTGTCACATGGGTACAATTTCCCATCTCACCAAGATAGGTTTCTGCAAAACACTTCCACTCCCAAATCATCATGTACCAGGACATGCAAGTCCTTCCTCAGGAGTCCCTGATCTGCCTTCCTTCCTCAGAGTTCTTAACTTTAGTGTAACTCATCATCAACCCGAGGTTTACTTTGCATTTCTTCTTTTTGTTCTTGTTTTTCAAGTGCTTCCCATGAGTGAAATCATCATCCCTTTTTCTCTTTCTGGCTTATATCATTTAGTATTGTCCCTTCAAGCTCCATCAAGTTGAGATGAAAAATTGTAAGAAAATTATAAGTTGGTCTTCTCTAGGATAAAACTTCTAGACCTTTAATCTTGCATGCCAAGATTAAAGGTGACTTCATCATTCTTAAGAGTTCAGTAGTATTCCATTGTTTATATATACCACAACATTCTAAGCCATTCATCTGTTATTGGACAACTAGGTTGCTTCCAAGCCTGTGCTATTAAAAATTATGCTGCTATGAAAGTAGGTGTACACAGATCTCTTCTGAGTGTATCTTTTTCCTTTTCTAAAATTATCTTTATTTATTGGATAGAGATAGCTAGAAATCAAGAGGGAAAGGGGGTGATAGAGAGGGAGAGAGAAAGAAAGACACCAGCTGCACTGCTTCACCACTCGCAAAGCTTTCGCCCTGAGATGGGGGTCAAGGGTCCTTGTATATTGTAATGTGTGCGCTCAACCACATGCGCCACCACCCGGCCCCTTGAGTGTATTTATTTCCTTTCAGTATATCCCTAGGAGAGGAATTGCCAGGTTATAGGGTAGGTCCATTTCTAGCCTTCTGAGAGTTCTCCAACTGCTCTCCACAGGGGCTTAGGAGGGGTCCTTAATTCCCATAACCTCTCCATCAATTGTAAATACACGAGATACATAGAAATACATGATTCATACATGACAGTATCACATGAGTGAAGTGGTACCTCATTGTTGTCATTATTTGCATTTCTCTGATAGTGACTTGGAGTTTTTGTTTGTTTGTTTTTGTCTTCTGGCTCTTTGATTCTCTTCTCTGGTGCATATTCTGTCCATATACTCTCCTCACTTTTGTATGGGGTTGCCTTTTTCTCCTTCTTCTTCTTCTCCTTCTCCTACTCCTTCTCCTTCTCCTTCTCCTTCTCCTTCTCCTTCTCCTTCTCCTTCTCCTTCTTCTGTTGCTGAAAACAATTTGGTGAGTTCTTTGTATGTTTTAGTTACTAACCTTTTTTCTGATGTATGGCATTTTATCCCATTCCCTAAAAAAGAGTCTCTAAATTAAAGAAGCTCAGAGCATCCCAAAAAGAATTGACCCAGATCTACCTACATCAAGATACATCATAATTAAAATGGCAAAGACGAAAGATAAAGAAAGGATTCTGAAAACTGCAAGAGAAAAGTAAAAAATCACATACAGATGAAAGTCCAAAAGGTTATCAGCAGATTTACCCACACAAACTCTAAAAGGCAGAAGAAAACAGCAAAATATACATGGAGTGCTCAATGAGAAAAGTTTCCATCCAAGCATATGCTATGTTGCCAGACTATCATTCAGATCGGATAGAAGGATAAAAACTCTCAAACAGGCAACAGTTCAAGGAAGCAATTATCACCAAACCTGCTCTGCAAAAAGTTCTAAATGGACTCCTTTAAACAACAACAACAAAATGAAAAGTATGTCATACATAAGAAGACTCAAGACAAGTTTAGAATAATGGTATTAAAAAGATCTTAAATTCGTAGTATCATTAAATGGCAATGGTCTGAACTCACCCATAAAAGGCTCAGAGTAGGAACGTGGATCAGAAAACATAGGAATCCCACTCTATGCAACAAGACAAAAACAGACTCAAAGTGAAAGGGTAGGAAACCATCAGACAAGGGAATGAGCCATAAAAGAGAACAAGGACAGCTGTACTCACATTTGAAACAACAGACTTAAAATTTAGTGATGAAATATAGAGATGGACATTATGTAATTCTCAGAGGATCGTGCAACCAAGGGGACTTAACAATTATTAACATCTATGCACCCAATCAAAATACTTCAAATGTCTGCTGAGAGAGCTATGAAAATACATTGATAGCAAACCAGTAACAGCAGAAGACTTTAATACTTCATCTCTTAAATAGAAAGATCAATCAGGGGAGTCAGGTGGTCGCAGATTAAGAGCAGGTGGTGCAAAGCGCAAGGACAGGCTTAAGAATCCTGGTTTAAAACCCTGGCTCCCCTCCTACAGGGGGGTTGCCTCACAGGGAGTGAAGCAGGTCTGCAGGTGTCTGTCTTTCTCTCCCCCTCTCTGTCTTCCCCTCCTCTCTCCATTTCTCTCTTGTCCTATCCAACAACAATGACATCAATAATAACTACAACAATAAAACAAGGGCAGCAAAAGGGAATAAATAAATTTTAAAAAAAATTTAAAAGAAACATCAACCAGGAAAAGAATTGATAATGGATATAACAGAATTAAATGAAAAAATGGACAGACTATACCTGTGGTTTGACTCCACCCCCACTGGTTATCAAGAGCTTACAGGATGCATTCACCACTTCAAATGTCTTTTTTTTTTTTTTTAGACAGGGAAGAGACAGAGGAAAAGAAAAAAAAGAGAGACATGTAGCACTGCCTTACAGCTTGTGAAGCAACCTCCCCTCACCCCTACATATGATGGCCTGAGACTTGAACCTAGGTCCTATAGCTTAGTAAAGTGTACACTATACCAGATATGCCACTGCCTAGCCCTAGGATCATTGTATTCTTAAGAAATTGTAAGTCGGTCTTCTCTAGGATAAAACTTCTAGATGTTTGAATTAATCTTGCATGCCATTTTTGTCTCTCTTTATTCGGGGCAGGGGGAGAGGGTTGATGATTCACTGCACAGCTGTTAACACATAAATACAACCTCTCAGCTCCCCATGATAGGTGTTTGCCAGACACACTGTCCCCTAACCTAGGTCCTTTTACACCATCATACAGTCCAGCCCCTCTATTTCATCCCATTCATTTCTTCCCCAGAGGCCTTTCCTTTGGTGTAATACACCACACTCAGTCCAATTTTCACCTTATGTTTCTCCTAACTGTCCTTACTTCTTAAGGACACCTGTAAGTGACACCATGTTTTTGGTTAACTTTTTGAGAATGGACAACTTCTTTCCTTCCACCTGGGATGTCAGATAAAAGAGTTGTTAACCTGAGTGTGGAATCCAACTTTCTTTTATCTATCTATCTATCTATATATCTATATATATTTTAATATTTATTTTCCCTTTTGTTGCCCTTGTTGTATTTTATTATTGTTGTAGTTATTATTGTTGTTGTAACTGATGTCATCGTTGTTAGATAGGACAGAGAGAAATGGAAAGAGGAGGGGAAGACAGAAAGGGGAAGAGAAAGACAGACACCTGCAGACCTGCTTCACTACCTGAGAAGTGACTCCCCTGCAGGTGGCGGGGGGAGCTGGGGGATCTAACCATGATCCTATGACAGTCCTTGCACTTTGCGCCACGTGCGCTTAACCCTCTGCATTACCGCCCAACTCCTGGAATCCGACTTTCTAAAGTACATCTAGGGTACTTGTTCTTCAGTCTCATTTCTTCTAAGCCAATAATTTTACCACAATCTCAGTCTATAATACAATTAATAACATGAACCATAAAATTAGTATGATCCATACAGAGAAAACTCCTACCCATTTTTTGAACAGATGAGAAAACACTCAACAGAGTAGTGGATATCTTCAGTCAGACTCAGAAGATTGACTGTCATAAATAAAAGACACCAATCCCTTCAAAATTAAGTGAGCATGAATATGATGATAGTAAAAACCTGATAATGAACCTCTAAATTTGGTGTGCATAGTAAACAATAATTTATAAAAATATCCTAAGAAAAAATGTTTCCCAGTGGTGTGTTGGTGAGCTGACCTTTGCCGAATTCTATGGTATAAATATTCCCAACTGTGAGTCATTTTTGAGCTGCACAACATGATAAGAAGAAATGAAAATGATGATTTGTGTAAACTCTAAAAGTCAGCTCTAGGACATCATTGACAGAAGCCTATTAAACAGTGTTGTAAAATAATAATATAATTATAATAAAATACCAATTCAAAATGTATACTACTGTGAAAAGAGGAAAAAAGAGAGGAAAAGGCCAGTGCGATATTATGAGCATTCCCAAATAGATTATACTTTCTACAAAAACATAATAAAGTGATTGAGAAATTTAGTTCAAACTAATGGAAGACAGAAGCATAATAAATGAGGATCGGACTGTCAGTTCATTATTTGACTGAGGAGGAAGGCACATGGGAAATAACTCAAAAACCCAGTCCACACTCTACAGTAAAATCTGGATAAACTTGTGAATAAATTGAAGGAAACTGATAGCAAGTGTGGGAGGTTTGGTGGTGGCGCATCTGGTTGATTATACATGTTAAAATGTACAAAGACTTGGGTTCAAGCCCCCAGTTCTCACCTCCAGAGGGTAAGCTCCACAAACAGTGAAACAGTGCTGCAGGTGTCTGTCTCTTAAAGGGAGACAAAGGTTTCCCCTTCCCTCCCAGTTTCTGGCTGTCTCTATCCAATAAGCGAAACTAATAAATTTTCTTTTTAAACAAGAAAGTGTGGTTCAGCCTTCTGGAAGGCGAGACTATTTTGGAAAAAATAAAGAGAATATGGAAATAAATTGATAAATGCATTTGGTGTATAACATAAAACCAGTGGAGGAGAAAAGCACAAATTAAACAAAGGGACTTCTTTTTCTCACAAGATATAGGGGCATAAAACAATTTAGCATCTCACTTTAAACAGAAAAAAAAAAAACCTTTTTTTTGTGTGTGCCTCCAGGGTTATTATTGCTGGGTCTCAGTACCCGCACTATGAATCCACTGCTCCTGGAGGCTATTTTTTCCCTTTTGTTGCCCTTGGGTTTTTTTTTTTTTTTTTTTTTATCATTGTTGTGGTTAGTATTATTGCTGTCATTGTTGTTGGATAGGGCAGGGAGAAATCGAGGTTGGAGGGGAAGACAGAGAGGCAGAGGGAAAGACAGATGCCTGCAGACCTGCTTCACTGCTTGTGAAGCGACCCCCCTGCAGGTGGGGAACGGGGCCTCAAACTGGGATCCTTAAGCCAGTCCTTGCACTTGGAGCCATGTGCACTTAACCTGCTGCGCTACTGCCCCCCACCTCCCCATTTTTTTTTTTTTTTTAACCAGGGCAGGGCTCTGCGGAGGTTCATGGTGGTGGGGGAGGATTGAAACCTGGGACATTTAGAGCCTCAGGCATGAGAGTCTCTTTGCATAACCATTATGCTATCTACCTCCACCCCTGAAAACAAATTTCAAGATCTTGCTTGAAGGCAAAACAGACAGCAGTCCTTGAGATACTTTTGGTGAGGGAGATAGACTCTGGGGTTGCCTCCAACTTTCTGCCCTGACTTTCCAGGAAATAGTGCAGATGGGGGGAAGCCGGGGCAGAGCCCCACACCTGTGAGCTGAGAAATGCACTACAGATCATTTCAAAGTGATTTTACTGCAGAAATATTTAGATTAGGGCAGGTCTCAAATCAGTGACTTCATTTTTTTCCAAATGAAACTAGAGAAAGAAGAGCAAGTTAAACCCAACATAAAAAGAACAAAGGAAATAATAAAGATTGGAACAGAAATTAATGATCTTATAACCAGAATAAAAAATGTGTGAAATTATTTTTTTGATAAGAGTCATAAAACTAGAGACTTTCTAGGCAGACTGATCCAGGAGGCAGAAAAAAAAACACAAATTGTCAATACCAGAAATGAGAGACATCAGCATCACAGAACCTATAGATATTAAGAGAAAACAGTGAAATTTTTACATCAATAAATTTCACAGCTTAGATGAAATGAATCCATTATTTGAAAAACACAGTTAAAAAGAACTAATCAGCTTAGCCTGGTTCTACTTATAAACGCTGAATGTTTTGTTTAAAGCCTTCCCACAAAAGAAATTCCAGATTTCAGTGGCTTCGATCGTGAATTTTTAAATATGTTTCTTAACTTTATTTATTTGATTTGACAGAACAGAAAAGTTGAGAGGGAAGGGACATAAGAGAAGGAGAAAGATACCTGCATCCCTCACCAAATGTATCACAAGGATTACTGTGTATTTTGCCTTCAAGCAAGGTCTTGAAATTTGTTCTCAGGGATGGAGGAGATAGCATAATGATTATGCAAAGAGACTCTTATGCCTGAGGCTTCAAATGTCCCAGGTTTCAAATCCCCCCCCACTCTTCGCCCCCATCACCATGAACCTCAGCTGATCAGTGAATATAAACTATTTGTATAAATTTAATATGTGTGGCATTTTTGTTTATCAACTATATGTCAACAAAGCTAAAAAATAACAGGAAAAGTATCACTCTCAACTAGAAAATGGAATTAAGATAGTTCTCCAACTCACTAGAGTGCTCCATAATGATCCAGAAATGGCCCAATATCAAGCCACAGAATGGCTTTGTACAGGAAACCCTGACAGTTAACTTGTGTCATTCTTCTAACACTTCCCCAAGCACTGATTGCGGCCATTAGTATTACTGTCACCAGCCCAGTAGGGACCTGTCTTATCCTTCTAATTTCTCCTCTGCTAGGGAGAATTCTCTGTGGCCTTGGCTTGTCTGCGTATCTGATTCAAGGACTGAGAAGATTGGAACTGAAGTGTGGGGCATGGTCAAATTACTATACCCTGGATTCCAGAAGGCTGCACGAATGAGTGCCTGGCGTGTTGTCCCTCTAACCTGGGAGACTTGCAGACTGGCTCATCAGAGGAGTGACAGAGGAGTGACTGACTCTGACCTAAGCACTTGACTTAAACCATCTGCAGAAAGATGACTAGTTAAGTCAGACCCTTCCCAGAGCCAAGTGCGGTTCACTGTTCCAACTCCAGCATATACTTCTCCCAGGGCACAGTCATGCTCCAGGAAATAATTCCCTCCTCCTAATTTAGTTTTGACTCTTTCAAGCTAGCAGAAAATAAGTGATTCTAGAATGAAGCTATGAATGAGCTTTACAAGATTTGCTTTTGCTTAGTTATTTGTTGACAAAAAAAATCCCAGTCTTGTCTGCCAGTTCTAAAAGGAAAACACACACACACACACATACACACACACACACACACACACACACACACACACACGAGTTTTGACTAAAACCACTATTTGCTTTGGGCTGCACACGGCAGAATTTGATTTGCAGTGAGAGGAATGTCAGTCTGATAACACAACTGCAATTTCTCCAGCTATTTACCTTTAAATCTCAGTATTACACTTGCTACTGGGGATGTATGAAAGTAAAATATTTGCACAGTGTGTGAGTCAGTAGAAGCAGACAAAAAGGCCCAAGTGACCTCACAGGACCAGCACATCTGTGGGAAGGAAGCACATCTTGGTCCCACGTGCTCTGTGGACGTGCCCTGGCTTGGGTCACTGCCCCTGCAAGTTATTGACAAAGTCTGCTGGGTTGTGACATAATCAAAATCTCATTTTGGGTTTGTTTAGAGCTTGGGAAGCAACCAACAGGCTGCTGCTTTTTTTTTTTTTTTTTAATTCATCATTGTTCTCTGTGCATTTTCATTGTCTTTGGGCCCCAACTTACACAGGTCATTTTGCATAACTAGCTGGAAATCATAGCTGCTATTTTTCATGTGTGTCAGGCCTGCCTTTCTTTGCAAATGAACCCATTCTCCGTCAAGGATTTTAGTATCCTTTTGTTTTTTCTGTCCTGGTTTTGGGGGTCCCATCATTCCAGGTGAGGCATTTGAAATGCCTTGCACACGTGGGAGAGAGCTTTCCCTTTCAGATTATTTAAGAATTTGTTTTTAAAGAAAAAAATGCTAATTTACTCCAGGGACAGTTCACTTTGTTGCTAATTTATTTTATTTTATTTTATTTTGTAACTTTTTTTTTTTGCCTCCAGGGTTATTGCTGGGGGCTCAGTGCCTGCTCCTGGAGGGTTTTTTCCCCCTTTTTGTTGCCCTTGTTGTTGTATCATTGTTGTGGTTATTATTATTGCTGTTATTGCTGTCATTGTTGTTGGACAGGACAGGAGAAATGAAGGGAGGAAGGGAAGACAGAGGGGGAGAGAAAGATAAGACACCTGCAGACCTGCTTCACCGCCTCTGAAGCGACTCTCCTGCAGGTGGGGAGCCGAGGCTGGAACTGGGATCCTTATGCCGGTCTTTACACTTTGCACCATGTGCGCTTAACCAGCTGCACTACCGCCCGCGCTACCGCCCGCGCTACCGCCCGCGCTACCACCAGGCCCCGTATTTTGTAATTTCTATGATGGGGCAGAGGAAATGTGAGGGCAAGTGGAGATGTAGATTAATGGTAGGCAGGCGGGCGGGTGGGCAGGCGATAGATAGATGCTTGTTCTTCTTCTTCTAGCGTTTGCCCTTCTTCCGTAGCCAGTCAACAGCATCAGGTTGAGCCTGATGTAAAGTTTCGAGACCTCCTTTGAATCTGGAGAGGTCGCAGTCGTTGACTATGTGGGTCATAGTCTGTCTGGAGCCACAGGGACAGTTCGGGTCGTCTCTGGCTCCCCAGCGATGGAACATAGTGGCGCACCGGCCATGGCCTGTTCGATAGCGATTGAGGAGGGCCCAATCATAACGTGCTAGGTCAAAGCCAGGTTGACGCTTGCAGGGGTCTGTGATGAGGTGCTTGTTCTTTACCTCAGCTGACTGCCAGCTCTGTTTCCAAGAGACTGGAACAGAGAAGTTCAGTGTAGGCGTAGGGGACCAGATTGGGTGACGAGATGTCAAGCATTGGACAGGGTGGGCGAAGATACCCGTGTATATTGGCAGGTCCAGTCGAGCGTAGAAGTGGGAAATGAACTTAGATGATGCCGCATCCCGACGAATATCTGGCGGGGCAATGTTGCTAAGAACTGGCAGCCATGGAATCAGGGTGGAACGGATGGTTCCAGAAATTATCCTCATGGAGGAATATAATTTGGAATCGACCAAGTGGACATGGGGGCTACGGAACCATACTGGGGCACAGTATTCTGCAGTGGAATAGCATAATGCCAGAGAGGATGATCGTAGTGTGGAAGCGCTCGCGCCCCATGAGGAGCTGGCCAGTCTTGCAATGATGTTATTCCTCGCGCCCACCTTTGCTGCAGTTTTTATGAGATGTTTGTGAAATGACAGAGTGCGATCAAGAGTAACACCAAGATAGACTGGCTGGGCTTCATGCCGGATTCTCATATCGCCAAGCTGCACATTAAGCTCACGCGAGGCCGAGGCATGGTGTAGATGGAAAACAGATGATACCGTTTTTGCAGTGCTAGGGATTAGTCGCCATTTTTTACAGTAATCAGATATCAGAGACATGTCTTTCGTGAGTGTTTCCTCGAGGATGTCGAACTTGGATGCCTGAGTTGCACAGCAGATGTCATCGGCATAGATGAATTTCCTTGAAGAAGTTTCTGGGAGGTCATTGATGTAAATATTAAATAGCATAGGAGCCAGAACAGAGCCCTGGGGGAGGCCACTTGAGACAAGTCTCCATCTGCTAGACTTGTCACCCAGATGTACCCAGAAACTTCTGTTTTGGAGAAGAAACGATATAGTGTTGGCCACCCATGGAGGCAGGCATCTTGAGATCTTGACTAGGAGACCACGGTACCAGACCGTGTCATAGGCTGCTGCGAGATCAACAAACATAGCACCTGTCTTTAAATTCTTCTGGAATCCATTTTCAATGTAAGTTGAGAGGGCCAGAGCTTGTTCGCAGGTAGATCTTTCTGGGCGGAAACCAGCCTGGGCGGGTGATAGGAATTTCTCTGTAAGAGGAGAAATACGTGACAGAAGCAGCCTCTCAAGGAGTTTGTAACACATGGAGAGGAGAGAAATTGGTCTATAGCTGGCGGCCAGTGTTGGGTCTTTCTTTGGTTTCAAAACCGCTATAATCTTCGCACGACGCCAAACTTTGGGCATAGACTCAGATTCCAAGATGTGGGACAGGAATGAAGCAAGCCACTTCTTTGCCGCAGGACCCAGGTTAAGAATGAGTTTTGGGGTGATGTTATCATAGCAGCAGCTGTTTAACCCTCTTCAAAGCGTCTTCCAGTTCAGACAGTGTAAAGGGAGAGAGTTTTGGAGATGGACAAGATAACCGGAAGTGGGATGACCACTCATGGGAAATTTCTCTTTTCCAGACTGGGTCGATCTTAGCACGTCCAACTTGAGTTAGGTGACTGGCCACTGAGTTCGGAGATACGGGAGGATGGGGGACGGGAGGGGGTTGGCTACCGGCACCCAGTCTGTGAAGAAGCTTCCAGGCCTTCCTACTTGAGTGGATGAAGTTCAGACTTTCCGTGAGTTGTTGCCAGCGGGCTTGGCGTGCTGCATCCAGGGAGGCAATGAGATGGTCAGCCACATCTGGGTTGCCCGACTCATCATACTGCTTTAGTAGTTGCTCGCATTCAGCATCAAACAAGGCGTATAGTTAGCACGTCTCCCACGAGGAATGGCTTGGGAAGCTGCTTTGAAGATGGCTTGGCGGAAGCGCCTGTAGGAATCTTCAGAGGGGATAGAGTCAATTGGAATTGCAGGAATAGATTTGTTGGTAAGATCACTGAACAGACGCCAGTTTGCTTTCCGAAAGTTCCATCTTAGTTTCTCTGAGCACAGAATCAGTGGGAGCTGGAGACCAATGTGGATGATAGCTGGGCGGTGATGACTGTGCGGGAAGATCTTGAGAACTTGTCTCGTAGGGGGAAAGGCTTGGCCGTTGACTGTGCTAATCCAGCACAGGTCGGGTGGCACTGCTTTACAACTTGTAAAGCGTCCCTGCAGGTATGGACCTGGTCTTGAACCTGGTTCTTGCACATGCATTCAACAATGTGTACCACTACCTACTGAAGAAAAAAAAAAAAGCAGTCATCTGGCTAGGTTAAAATGGCAATTTTACTAGATTCCTGAAAGTCAGGGTAGCAGCTTGGCCTTCAAGACTTAGTGATGATAATTAGTCCTAAGTTACACTGAGAATAGATGAAAGGAAAAGACCTAACAGTAACCCACACAGTGTGAGCTAATTTCTCTAGTAACTCCGTTCTCCAGCCATCATCTTCCAAGAAGCACATATCCCAAGAAACCAGAGCTCAGGAGGAGAGCATGAATCCCAGAAGCTAAAGAGACCTTTCTCCAAAGAAAAAAACAGCTCTTAAATTGTTTTCAGAGCTCACAACAGTACAATCCGTTTTCCTTCTATACTTTATGTCATATGTTAAATGCTAAAAAGATGTCTGCTGGTCACGTCCACATGCATGGGGTCCCACCTTCCTCTTAGCTTACTGGCTTTAACCACTAAGTCATAATGGATATCCTAATTTGCTAATTTAATTTTTAATTTTATTTATTTATTGATTGATTGCTGAAAAAATTGAGAGGGGTGAGGGAGAGATAGAGAGAGAGAGACAAAGAGACACCTGCAGCACTGCTTCACCACTTGTGAAACTTCCCCCTGCAGGTGAGGACCAGAGCTTGAACCTGGATCCTCGTGCACTGTAATGTATGTGCTTAACCAGGTGCACCACCACCTGGCCCCAGTATTCTTTTTATTTTTATTAGTGATTTAATAGTGGTTAATAAATTATAAGATAACAGGGGTACAATTCCACACAGTTCCCACCACCAGAATTCTATGTCCCATCTCCTCCATTGGAAATTTCCCTATTGTTTAGTCTCTCTATGGGAGTAGCAACCAAAATTCTTCATGAAATGCAGAAAGGGGAAGGTCTGACTACTATCATTCCTTCTCCACTGGACATGGGCATTGGCAGGTCAATCCATATCCCCAGTCTGTTTCTACCTTTCCCTGGTAGGGTAGGGTTCTGAGATGGTGGGGTTCCAAGACACATTGGTGAGATCATCTGCCTGGGGAGGTCAGGATGGTATCATGGTAGTGTTTGCAACTTGAAAGGCAAGTAAGATTTAAAGCAAATTATTCCATTAAAAGGAACCCAAAGGTAGGAATGGAGCGAATAAAAACAGGGGTCTTCATGTGGAAAGAAGTTAGGAAGTCTATGTCCCTAGAGGCCCATGGCTTTAGTAATTTTTGCCTGAGCCTAATAGCTAACATGCAGGTGGACTAAAAACATTGGGAAGATGGTGTCAGAATCAAGAATAGGGCTAAGGAAGCTGGATTAGGGCAGAGAGTATATAAATACCATTAACTGTTAACCCCATCGATCTGACTTGGGGTCCGTATCTATTCATATTTAGCACAGGAGCCTGTGTAACCTCTGAGTCCCTGTCAGTATAAGTTCGCAGTCCATGGTCCAGGACTTGGGGTCTGAGTCTACACTGGATAAGTCTCCAGTGAATGATTCAGCATAGGAAAAAAGAAACTAGCTCCAATTTCTACCCTGACTTGGGGTCTGAGTCTACACTGGATAAGTCTCCAGTGCATGATTCAGCATAGGAAAAAAGAAACTAGCTCCAATTTCTACCCTAGATCTTGTCATATTTCTTATTTTCTATTTTATTTTGTGTTATTTGCTTTTTGAGTCAGATATCTCCTTCCTATTTTCATGTTCTGGCAAGCATCTGTCAAGTCATTCATATTCCTGGTTCACAAGACAAAAGAAAACAAGTTCTATTGTCTGTCTTATCTGCACAATGAAGACTGGGAGGCAGGTACCGAAGACATATTGCACTCAATCCTCACATCTAAAGATTTAATCAATTGTTTTCTTTTTCCCTTCTGTTTCTTTTGTGCTTCTTCAGAAGTGGTGTCTTAGGGAAGAACTGAGGGGAGGCAGTAAAGGGAAATTGTGAGTTTTGAATACATTTTATTTGAACTGTTAGATAGGTTAAGCTTCTTTTCTTTTCTTTTTCTTTTTTTTTTTTTTTGCCTATAGGATTATTACTGGGGGGGAACTCTGGTGTCTGCACCACGAATCACTGTTTCTGGCGGCCATTTCTCCCATTTTGTTGCCCTTATTGTTTGTTGTTGTTATTGTTGTTATAGCTGTTGGATAGGACAGAGAGAAATGAAGAGAGGAGGGAGAGACAGAGGGGGGAGAGAAAGATAGACACCTGCAGACCTGCTTCACCACTTGTGAGATGACCCCTTTGCAGGTGGGGAGCCGGGGGCTTGAACTGGGATCCTTATGCTGGTCCTTGCTCTTGTCATCATGTTCACTTAATTCACTGTGCTTGACCATCAGGCTTCTTTTGCTTTTTAAAATAGATTTAACTTCTTTTTATTTAGATTTTTTTTGGATTTTTTTTCTTTCTTTCTTTATTTCCTTTTGTTGCCCTTGTTGTTTTATTGTTGTAGTTATTATTGATGTTGTTGTTGTTGTTGGATAGGACAGAGAGAAATGGAAAGAGGAAGGGAAGACAGAGAGGGGTAGAAAAAGACAGATACCTGCAGACCTGTTTCACCACCCATGAAGCGACTTCCCTGCAGGTGGGGAGCCAGAACTCAGAACTGGGATCCTTAGACCAGTCCTTACGCTTTGAACCATGTGCGCTTAACCCGCTGCACTACCGCCTGACTTCCGACTTATTTTTATTTATTTTTTTTGTAAAATAGGGTTCTTGTCTTTTATTATTATTTCTTGTTATCTTTATTTATTGGATAGAGACAGCCAAAAATTGAGAGAAGTGGGGAGATAGAGAGGGAGAGAGACAGAGAGACATATACAGTACTGCTTCACCACTTATGAAGCTTTCCCCATGCAGGCAGGGATCGGGGGCTTGAACCCAGATCCTTGTACATTGTAACATGTGTGCTCAACTAGGTGTGCTACCACCCAGCCCAACTTAATTTTTTTTTAATTTACTTTTAGAGCAGTTTTGGCTTTCCAGTGACATTTATCAGAAAGTACCCAGTACATATCAACTCCAGAACTCCATAAATGCACCAACCTTCTCACCTTGGGCCACCGAGGCTACTATGGCGGATTTGTGATAGTAGAAAAACTTACACTCACAGATCATGACCCAAAGTCAGTTGTTCATATCAGGGTTCACTTTTAGTGTTGCACACCCTATAAATTTTGGCAAATTTATGATGTATAGTTACCATTGTGTTGTCATGCAGATGACTTTCAGAACCTTAAAAGTCCTTTGTATTTTATCTACTCACCACTTCCTCCCCAGCCTCCTGCAGTGGCTGCTACATGTTGTATCACTGGGACCGTACACTATGTAACTTTTCAAGAATGGCTTCTTAAATTTCATATATATGTTTAAATTACTTCTATGGACTTTTGTGACTTGATGTCTTTTTTTTTCTTTTTGTTCCATAAGTTAAGATTTATCTACTCACTTGCTGATGAAAATCTTTGTAGCTTCTAAGTTTAGGCAATGATAAATAAACCCCCTATACATAGATTATAGACATTCAGTTAGCTCTGAAAATACTAAGGATGATGACTTTTAGATTATTTGGTCAGATATGCTTAGGGTTTTCTGCACCCATCCAAGTACTACCCAGACTCAGCCCTGCTCAGCTTCAGATACTAGGCAAATTAACACATAAAGAAAAAAACTGAAAATGAAATCAGTAAAACAGAGGATGAAATGGGGGACATAAAGAAAATAATAAATGGTCTAGAAAAGAGATCAAAAGTTAATGAAATCAACACCAGAAACACCTCGAATGAGCTAAAGAATTATAACACTAGAAAAGTAGTTCCAGAAGAAGAGACAGAGACAGGAGAACATATTCGAGATGACATAAAAGCAGAGAACTTTCCCAAATTCCTAACTGGAGGCATATATACATTCAAGAAGCACAGAGAATCCGAAACAGAACCAATTCAGATATATGCACACCTAAGCATGACATAAGTAAACTAGCAAAAACCAAAGACAAAGAAAGAATACTTAAAGCAGGAAGGAAAAAAAACAAAGGGCTACATACAGAGGAAACTCATAAGACTATCTTCAGACTTTTTGGAAGAAATTATAAAGGCAAGATGGAAATGGCAAGACATCTATAGTGTTCTAAATGAGAAAGCAAGCCTTTCAACTTAGAATTCTCTATTCTGCCAGACTCAAAATGGATGGAGTCATAAAGACCTTTTCAGATAAGAAACAGCTGAAAGAAACTATCATTCAGATAGTACAAGCCTGTGGTACAAGAACTTGTAAAAGGACTCTTATAACCAAAAGAAAACTAAAAAGTCCATAGTTAGACTTAAACTACAGACAAGATATACATAAAAATTAGCTTTGGAATATCTTAAATTGGTACTTTCACTTATGGTTTTTGTCAGTGTTTCCTTTTTATAAATAAAAATTTTTTAAAAATCAATGGTCAAAGTCCATCAATTAAAAGAAGCAGAGTAGGACACAACCTGACCATATGTTGTCTGCAAGAAACCCATATAACTCTCCAGGACAGAAGTAAGCTCAAAATGAAAAGATGAAAAGTCATCATACATGCCAATGGACCACAGAAAAGATCATAAATAGCCATACTCATGACAGAAACAATAGATTTTAAAATAGCCAAAGTAATAAAAGATAGGAATAGATATTAATTAAAATTCAAGGGATGAATCAATAAAAGAAAATAACAATGATCACTATGCACCAAATGAAGGGGCAGCAAAGTATGTGAAACAGCTATTGAAAGAACTGGAAAAAAGCACATTCATAGCAGTACATTAATACCAGATGGTTTGAATACTCCACTCTCACAAGTGGACAGATCAACCAGAGAGAAAACTGATACAGAAATAAGATAATTGAATCAACTGATGGGGAATTTAGACTTACTGGACATCTTTAGAGCTCTTTTACCCAAGAAAATAGAATTCACATTCTTCTTAAGTCCACACAGAATGTTCTTATACATTGACAACATATCAAGCTACAGGAACAGCATAAAAAATTTTAAGAATATTGAAATCACTCTAAGCATCTTCTCTGACCACAACAGAGTTGAATGAAGATTCAACACAAAATAGAAAGCTAGAGGAAGTCCCAAAATGAGCTCCCTACTCAAAATTAAACAGCACTCTACTTAGCAACAACTGGGTCAAAGAGGATATTAAAGTGCTCTGGAACTAAGTGAAAATAAAGACACAAGCTACCAGAATACAGTCACATACTGGGGAACAACAACAAAAGGCCCATATAAATAATCTGACTAAATATCTTAAAGAAATCGAAAAAGAATTGCCAAGCAAACCCAAAGGCAATAGAAAAAGTGAAATAATATAAGTTAGAACAGAAAAAATACTATTGAAAACACACACACACAAAAAAAAAAAAGTACACAAGATTAATAAATCTAGAAGTTAGTTCTTTGAAAAGGGAAACAAATCAATAAATCCTTTGTTACACTGACAAAAAATGGGGAGGGGGCAGAAAGAAGTCCCTTATAAGTAAAATAATAATAGACACCACAGAAATCCATAGTATCATATGAGATTTTAGTGAACAACTTTATGCCACTTAACTAGAGAACTTGGAAGAAACACATGAACTCCTTGAAATATAAATTCTTCTAAAATTGAGCCAGGAAGACCTAGAAAACCTGAATAGACTTACTAAAAACAAGGAAAATAAAACAGTTATCAAAATCCTGCTCAACAACAAAAGGCCCAGATAACCTCACAAATGAATTCTACATTTTTTTTCTTTCCTTTATTGGGGGATTAATGTTTTACATTTGACAATGAATACAATAGCTTTTACATGCGTAACATTTCTCAATTTTCCACATAAACTTCTACAAAATTTTTAAGGAAGAGCAAAATATTCTACTTTATAAGCCCTTCCAAAGTTATCAAAGACACAACACTTTCTTCCACCTTCTATGTAAGCCAACATTACCTGATACCTACCAAATGCAATCCCACTGGAAAAGGACGGGGAAGACATGGTCAGAATTTTCTCCAAAGAAGAAATCTAAAGGGCTAATAGACATATGTTTTTTTAAAAAATGCTCAAACTCACTGATGAATGAGGAAATTCAAGTAAAAGTAATCATGAGATAGATACCACTTTACACCTGTGAGAATGTCCTCCATTAAAAAAAGAGAAACACCAACTGTTAGAGAGGCTGTGGGAAGAAAGGGACTCTCCTGCATTGCTGGTGGGAATGTAAATATGTCCAACTCCTACTGAAAAAAGTCTGGGGTTTCATCAGGACTCTACCTTATAACCCAGCAATCCTTTTAACTTTATAATCTTATAACCCAGGAATCCCTCTCCTGGAAACATACCCAGAAAAACAAAAACATTTATCCACAAAGACTTACACACACCTATGTTCATAGCAACACAGTTTATTATAGCTCAAAGTTGGAAGCAACCCAGATACCCAAGGACAGATGAATGGCTAAGAAGGTTGTGGATAACACAATGGAGCACTATCCAGCAGGTAGAAATGATGAGGTCATCACTTTTTCAATATCTTGGTTAGAACTTGAAGGGATTCTGTTGAGTGAGATAAGCAGAAAGAGAAAGACCAATCATAAATGATGTCACTTAAAGGTGAAATTTAAGAAGAAACTCAGACTGGGTGTGGTGTGTTGCACCAAAGCAAAGGACTCTAGGGAAGGAGGGGAAGGGGAGAGATTGTTGGGGTCCTGTCATGTCTCCTACACAACTATCAAAAGGAGATGAGAAGTTGTTCCTATTTATTAAAAACTATATTGTAAACCATTAATTCTCCCACTAAAAGAAAAGAAATTAAAAATGGTATGCTCATAGATTTTGGGTTTTTTTGGGGGGGCGATAAACAGATTTTACTTATACATAAAGAACTACTACATACTCCATTTTTCTGTAAATAACTATCATATTGGTTAACAAGTATCATCACAGAAACAAAATATTTTTAAAAGATAGATCACTGCATTTATATTTACAAAAAGCCCCAAACACAAACATGCAGTTCTCTTTTATTAAGAGAACTTCAATTAAGTCAGTGGCATTCTAGTAATGAACCACAGAAATGATAGTATAGTCTTTAGTGACATTCTAAAACAATGAAACTCTAAGTTAAGGCTTTATGTTTGCTTTGCAACACATATTCATGGGCAATTGAGACCAACATAAACTGTCATCACCGAGTTGAGTTCATCTGTCTAGGATACATTGTTCAGCCACTATCAACAATTCTGGGAGATAGGAATAGCAACACTAATGATTTAATTAAATGAATTATAAGTCTTCTCCTTAGGTTTTAGCAACAAGTTTGTGTGTCACAGAAAGATTTTTTTTAATTTACAGGCTTACCAGTTCTCTTTTTTTTATTTATAAAAAGGAAATATTGACTAACCCATAGGATAAGAGGGGTACAACTCCACACAATTCCCACCACCAGAGCTCTCTATCCCATCCCCTCCCCTGATAGCTTTCCTATTCTTCAACCCTCTGGGTGTATGGACATTGTGGGATGCAGAAGGTGGAAGGTCTGGCTTCTGTAATTACTTCCCCGCTGAACATGGGCGTTGACAGGTCGATCCATACTCCCAGCCTGCCTCTCTCTTTCCCTAGTGGGGTGGGATTCTGGGGAATCAAAGCTCCAGGACACATTGGTGGGGTTGTCTGTCCAGGAAAGTCTGATTGGCATCATCTTAGCATCTAGAACCTGGTGGCTGAAAAGAGAATTAACATATAAAGCCAAACAAGTTCTTGAACTTTGGGGGGGGGGTTCTAAGAAATAGTTGGAATTTCTTCCAAACTAGATGCACCATTTTGCTTTCCCACTAAGAATGATGGGACTACCTGCTGTTGTACACATTGACCTCCCTGAGTATCTTCTATGGTGAATTCTCCAGTTCTCAGCAAGCCTCTTTCAACATAGTTTCTATTCCTTTTTTTTGGTGATTGCTGTTGCCAGAGTACTGCTCAGCTCAGGTTTATGGTAGTGCTGGGGAATGAACCTGGGACCTGGGAGTTTCAGGCTTGAGAGTCTGTTTGCATAAACCTTTATGCTATCTCCCCCACACTATTCTTGACTTTTTTTTTTTATACAAGTTGTTATAATGCACATTCCCTTTTTATGGAGCTCTATATATCAAGATACTAACACCATGTGGTTGCTTAATAATTGACAATAAAGTCCAGGTTCAGGTTTTCCTGGACTTTAACCAAAAATGTCAATGCAAGGAAGGGAATGGTAAAGATATATTATAAATATCTCATCATAGAATAATATATATTTTGTAGTGAAACTTGGTACTCATTTAGTGCACACAAATTATCTGTATTTAGTAGATATGTATGGTTAGCGTAACCCTTCATGCCACATTTTACTGCGCCATTGTACAAGTGAAAAAAAAATATTATGCCTATTTAAGAAGACTGGTCCTGAGGGAGTCCGGCGGTAGCACAGTGAGTTAAGCGCACATGGCACAAAGTACAAGGACCTGAGTAAGGATCCCAGTTCTATCCCCTGGCTCCCCATCTGCAGAGGTGTTGCTTCACAAGTGGTGAAGCAGGTCTTCAGGTGTCTATCTTTCCCCCTCTCTGTCTTCCCTTCCTCTCTCCATTTCTCTCTCTCCTAACAACAACATCAGTAACAACAACAACTACTACAATAATAAGGCAACAAAGGGGAATAAATGAATATTTTTGAAAAAGAAGGAGAAGGAGAAGGAGAAGGAGAAGGAGAAGGAGAAGGAGAAGGAGAAGGAGAAGGAGAAGGAGAAGGAGAAGGAGAAGGATAAGACTGGTCCTGAAATGAGTGCAGTCTAAAATGCTCCCCTATGTACTGCATGCTCAGACCCACAGGGACTCTGGAGGTTACACAGGCTCCTGTGATAAGTATAAGTATGTGGACCCTGACAGAGTAAACAGTTAATTGTATTTACATATTTTCTTCAAGTTTGGGAGCCACACTCTGCCCTAATCCAACTTTCTAGCCCTATTCTCAACTCTGACACCATCTTCAACCTCTATGTTAGCTACCAAGTTCAGCCAAAATTTATTAAAATCCTAGGCCCCTTGGAACAACAACCTGTTCATCACTTGGAGGCATTTTTTTTCTAATTAAAAAATGTATTTTGGGAGTTGGGCGGTAGCGCAGCGGGTTAAGCGCATATGGCGCAAAGCGCAAGGACCAGCTTAAGGATCCCAGTTCGAGCCCCCGGCTCCCCACCTGCAGGGGAGTCGCTTCACAGGCGGTGAAGCAGGTCTGCAGGTGTCTATCTTTCTCTCCCCTCTCTCTTCTCTGTCTTCCCCTCCTCTCTCCATTTCTCTCTGTCCTATCTAACAACAAAGCAACGTCAACAATGGCAATAATAACCGCAATGAGGCTGCAACAACTAGGGCAACAAAAAGGGGGAAAAATGGCCTCCAGGAGCAGTGGATTTTTTTCCCTGGAGGAAAAAAAAAAAGAACTACAGTACCACTCTGGAATGTACTCTGCTAGCGATCAAACTCAGGACCTCACATTTGCACGTCCGTCCTGTGCTCTTCCACTGAGCCATGTCCCCAGCCAAGAAGACAAACTATGTAGAAGCACTGGTAAAGAGTCTGAGATTGACGAGCCAATCGGTGGCTCACTTGGTTAAGCACACACATTACAGTACATAAGGACCCAGGTTCAAGCCCCTGATCCCCACCTGCGGAAGGGAAAGCTTCACAGGGGGTGGAGCAGAGCTGCAGGTGTCTCTGTCTCTCTTCCCCCTGCTCCCCCCTCAATTTCTCTGTCTCTATGCAATAATAAAAATAAATAAATACAAATATTTTATTTAAAAAAAAGACTTTGAGATTGTCTTCCCAGAAGTCATCTAAATTCTGAGGTCAAGTTTATACAAATGTCTTTGTGCTTCACATTGAATTCCCCTAATAATATCATGGAAACCTGGGCCATTTGTACACTCCATTTGTTTTTTCTGCCATGCCCTAAACCCTACACACATGAACAGGCAGTGCTACCTCCAGGATGAAATGTCCTTGAAAGGCAATGAGGTTTGCAATTTTGTAAGTTCCTTGCCTAAAATAGTAATTGACAACAAGAGAACTTTTTTGGTTTCCTCCTAAACAGGACATTCTGTGACACTTGGGGCACTATGCAAAATGAGAAGGGGTGGCTTAATTGATGTGTTCAGAGATCACAGGGCTTTTCTCATCTGTCCCCAAATAACTCCAGCATTCCACTTGACTTTTAGCAAGGTTATATTCTCAAGTCAGCTAGCTTCACGAACTCATAGAAATCAGTTTATTAGAGAGTCGGGCGGTAGTGCAGTGGGTTAAGCGCATGTGGCGCAAAGCACAAGGACCAACGTAAGGATCCTGGTTCAAGCCCCCAGGTCCCCACCTGCAGGGGAGTTGCTTCACAGGCGGTGAAGCAGGTCTGCAGGTATCTATCTTTCTCTTCCCCTCTCTGTCTTGCCCTCCTCTCTCCATTTCTCTCTGTCCTATCCAACTACAACAACATCAATAACAACGATAATAACTACAACAATAAAACAAGGGCAATAAAAGGGGAAATAAATAAATACTTAAAAAAAGAAATCAGTTTATTAATCAAGCTAATAATCCTCAGTGTATTCAAGTCTCCATACACCTAAAGATACAACTGACCATATGTTTGTCTCAGACATTGATTTCTATTCCCTAGAATCACCATACTGAGTAATTTAATTGGATTAAAGGATTCCCAGAGAGCTCTAAAAAGAAATCTCTGGGTGTGTCTGGGCTACATTAGCATCTGAATTGACAGACACAGTGTAGACAATCATCTACCCTTTTCAGCTCTGGCTTATGGTGGTACCTGAGATTGAACCTGAGACCTTGGAGCCTCAGGCATGAAAACCTTCTAGTTAAGGATTATAATACCTTCCATCCCTTGGCTCTGATATTTTTTTCAAATTTTTAGAATTTATTTATCTATTCACGAGAACAATAGAAGGAGAGAAAGAACCAGCTATCACTCTGGTACATGTGCTGCTGGGGATTGAACTCAGGACCTCATGCTTGAGAGTCTAGTGCCTTAGCCACTGTGTCACCCCCCAAGACCACTGATTTTTTTTTTTTGTAATGTGGAGGGAGGGGATGAGATGAAATTGAGTTGTGTCCTTCAGTTTTTGTTT
>NC_080175.1:10225565-10237257 GCF_950295315.1 Erinaceus europaeus
TCATCACTCTCCAAGACACTACTGATCTGCTTTCTGACAATGGGAGTTAGACTTTCTAGAATTCCATATGTATGGAATTCTATACTGCACACTCATTTTGCTCATCTTTTTTTTATAATAGTGATTTACATATTATGCAGTTAATTTGGATACTTTTGTTTTAATTTCAACATAAAGGAGTGCTAATTTATAGCATTGTTGTCAGGTTTTACTATTTTATTTTATTCTGAGGGTGAGGGGGGCAATTTCCAGGGCAGAGCGTCAGTAAGCTAGTCTCAAGAAGTTGTCTGTCCCCCAGAAAATAAATAATGGAACAAAATATCACAATGTTCTCAATCAGAGCACAAGTGGAATTTCTGGCAAAGAAAAATGTTACAGTTTGAATGTTGGTGATTTTGTGTGGACAGCAGAAACAGGAGGGGAAGAAGAGAAAGACTCAAGCAGAAACACAGGACTCTATTGCCTGTGGGCACCATATATGAAATTGTTTCAAGACCAGGTGGTAGATTTTAAGATCTTTCAAAGACCCACCTAGGAAAGAAATGACTTACAATGAAAGATGTTCAGGACTTCTATTCAGAGCTGTGGAAGCCAGAGTCTTGAGCAAACCCCAGGGAATCACTCAGGGGAAGTAGGAAACTGAACACGGTACTTTGTGGTAGCAGGGAAGTCAACAAAAATCTAAAGTATTTCAGATGATGATAGGGTTTCCAGAGGTGTGTCCATGAAGTAGGTAGTAGCTACTTCACATCACTTTCCTGATAAACAACAACAACAAAAAAAAAAAGCAATAAAAAAAATCACCTGAAAACTCAAAAGAAAAAAAAAATACAACCAGAATTTTTTTCAGAAACTCTCCAAACCATAGGTTATTGTAGACATGTGGGCAGTAAATGGAAAAAAAGGGGTAAGGGAGAGATTCTCAGGTATCAAGAATCCTAGTTAATGACTGCTGGAGGCAAAATGGGAGTTACCCAGAAGGACACATTGCTGGTGGTAGGAAAGTACTCCTAAGTGCTTAACAAATGAACTCAGGTGCAACAGAATATTGAACGGCCCACAAAGACTAGTGTTTAAGTAAAAAATCTGGCTAAATGCCCCATCACCTGGGGTCCAAGTCAGGGAATCCTTGGATTCCCACATAAGTAATATGGGCCTAGACCTTTAATAGAGCCCTCTCTCCACCATCACTGGTCACTTCCATCAGGAACATCATCATAAACTCTTTTGATGGCCTTTCCAGGCATTGCTCTCAGTAGAGAGCAGCTATGGTAGGGACTGCCCCATTATCTGAAGGGAGGCTAGGTCATTCTACTCTGCCAGTCAAGGAAGACTGATCCTTAAATGAGTCCATCCTAGAATGCTACTAGCTGTGACCGTGGACTGCAAGCTCAAACTGAAAGGGTCTCAGAGGTTACACAGGTTCCTGTGCTAAAAATCAATATATATGGGCTCTAGGTCAAATCAATGGGGTACACAGTTAGTTGCATTTATATATTTTCTCCAAGTCTGCGAGCTACTCTCTGGCCTAATCCAATTTTCTAGTCTTTCTCAACTCTAACACTATCCTCCAAGACAATATTTTTAGTCCACCTGCATGTAGCTATCAAGCTAAAGCAAAAATTTCCAGTGATACATCCATTGGAACATACCTAAAATAGACTTCCTAAGCTTCTTTCCATCTTAAGATCCCTATTCTCATCTACTCTATTCCTACTTTTTGGTTCCTATTTAGTAAACTTTTTTTTTCTTGCTCTGTATCTTACCACCTTACAGCCACCAAGTTGCAGATGCTACTGTGATTTCATTCTGACTTCCCTGGGCAGATGACCTCATCATTGCATCCCAGAGCCACACCTCTCCAGAGTCCTACTCCGTTAGGAAAAGATAGAAACAGGCTGCTAGTATGGATCCACCTGCCAATGCCCATGTCCAGCAGAAAAGCAATTGCAGAAGCCAGAATCCCCACTTTCCACACCCCATAAAGAATTTTGGTCCCTACCGTCCCCACCCCGCCCCCAGAGGAGAAGAAATGTTCATAGAAGATGACCAGAGGGTTCTGAGATCCAATTCCATCAGGACTCAGAGAGAGAAGGGGAAAAAAAAGAAAGGTATCTGGAAGTAGTAATAGGTATGGATGTGACTTAGAAAGGAAGAGAAGGCAGACCCATAGAAAAAAATGGGCAGGGGGACATTTCAAAATCAACGAAGAAAGTCTCAAGTGTCTCATTTTCTCTCTCCCGGATCATCTCTCCTTCCTCTCTCAATTTCCTTCTGTCCTGTCAAATAAAAGAGGAAGTAAAAGGGAGAGAGAGATGGCTGCTGGGAGCAGTGGATTCCTAGTGCCAGCATTGAGCCCCAGCAGTAATCGTGGTGGCAAAATAAATAAACAAGTCTTCCTTGACTCGCAGAGTAGAATGACCTAGCCTCCCTTCAGATAATTGCTGCTGTCTAGTGAGAGCAATGCCTGGAGAGGCCCTCAAAAGAGCTTATGAGGATGTTCCTGATGGAAATGACCAGAGATGGTGGAGAGAGGGATCTATGAAAGTTCTAAGCCCATATTAACTATGTGGGAATCCAAGAATTCCCTGACTTGGACCCCAGGTGATGGGGCATTCAGCCAGATTTTTTACTATCCATCAGAAAAGATGGTAACAATAAATGTTGTAGAGGTTATGGAGGCCAAGGATCCCTGCTGCACTGCTGGTGGGAATGAATGTAAATTGATCCAACCCCTGTGGAGAACAGTCTGGGAAACTCTCAGAAGAAAGCTAGAAGTGGACCTACCCTATGACTGACCCTGCAATTCCTCTCCTGGGGATAGATCCTTAGGAACCAAACACACCCATCCAAGAAGATCTGTGTATACCTGTGTTCATAGCAGCACAATTTCTAATAGGCAAAACCTGGGAGCAACCCAGGTGTCCAACAACACATGAGTGGCTGAGAAACTTATGGTGTAAATCTAGACAATGGAGTATTAATCAGCTACTAAAAATAATTAATTTACCTTCTTTACCTCATTTTAGATGGAGCTTGAAGGCATCGTGTTAAGTGAGATAAGCCAGAAAGAGAAAAATGAATATGGGATGACCTCACTCATAGACAGAAGTTGAGAAATGAAAACAGAAGGAGGAAAACAAAGCAAAACTTGTTGTTCAAGTAAACAATGCTGAGAGGTGGAGGTGAGGGCTTCAAGTCCTGGTGCAACATGGTGGAGGAGGACCTGGGGCAGGAAGGGGGTGAGAGTGTTTTGCAGAAAACTGAGAAATGTTATCAACAATTGTATTTATTGTAAACCTTAATCTTCCCCAATAAAAAAGATAAACAAAATATTTTTTAAAAAGGAGTAAGGTATTTCTTCTTCACCGTGTTAGTTTCTGAGCAAAGTGAGATTATATAGCACTAGCCCACGCACTGGTCATGAACTTGTTCTTGACAAATGAGTTCACAGCACTGAAAACTACTTATGATAGCAGATGTCTTTCCAGCTTCTGCCTCATCACCAGTAAAACTTTCATTCTGGAAGTGATTCGTGGACTGCCACCACCACAATGTGATTGAATGGATACTAAGATTGAAATGATATTAGGCAATCATATCTGTCTCAAGAAACATCCTTATTCCCTTTCTGACACCTGCTATCAGTAGCTCGTGATACTCTGTTGTTTCTTAGCTTTGTATCCCAGTTCTTTATTTATAGTTTTACTCCAAGGCTGTTAAAGAAGATGGAGCAATTTGCAACTTCTCTATGTTGTGAGCTAAATCCCTATAGGCTTCCTATATCTATACATTAACACCCTAAGCCCCAATGGGATGGCATTAGTAGGTGAAGTCTTTGGGAGGTGACCAAGGGATGAGGGTGAGGCCTTTAGGAATGGAAATAGTGTCTTTATAAAAGGGGCATGTGGGAGCTTCTTTCTCTTTCCTGTCACGTGAGTACATTAGGAGAAGACAATCATCTGTAAACCAGGGAGAGAAATCCAATCAGACACTAATCTGCCAGCAATTTGATCTTTAACAGCTCAGCGCCTGTAACTATTAGAAAGAACTGTTAGTTGTGTAAGCCACCCCAGTCTATGCTATTTTTGTCAAAGTAGCCTAGGCAGAAAAAGACGTGCCATAAACAGCCTTGGGGGAGGGGGAAAATGTGTGCTCAGAGTATTGGATAAAGATAGCAAGTTTCAGCAGGTAGAGAGCCCCACTCGATTTATTATGAAGACTGGTTGAAACTGAACATATCCTATGATTTCTGAGCCTTGATGTACTTAACTCTTTTGTAAATGGAAATGCCAGGGGTCGGGCGGTAGCGCAGCGGGTTAAGCGCAGGTGGCACAAAGCGCAAGGACCAGTGTAAGGATCCCAGTTCGAGCCTCCGGCTCCCCACCTGCAGGGCAGTCACTTCATAAGTGGTGAAGCAGGTCTGCAGGTGTCTGTCTTTCTCTTCCCCTCCTCTCTCCATTTCTCTCTGTCCTATCCAGCAACAGCATCAATAACAACAACAATAATAACTACAACAATAAAACAAGGACAACAAAAGAGAATAAATAAATTTTTTTTTAATTAAAAAACATTCTTCCTTAATAAAATAAAATAAATGGAAATGGCAATAGCAAGCCTCAGGGCAGAAGTCAGTCAAGCTTGAGTAAGTGTACATGACCCTTCGCAGCAAGTCAGCCACACGTGACATGCTCAGTGAGAGCTGTCATTCACCAAGACCACCTTGTACAAAACAGGTGCTCGAAAACTCTTTTTATAATGACCATTGAATTCAGAAAATATAATCACAGGATAAGCTCTTGGAAGGAAAGCTGTATTTCACATTTTTCATTTGGTGGACTATGTCCATTTCACATAATCTCCCTCAAGATGGCTCTGTCCATTCTCATATCAGAGAACAGTTCCTGTCTTTTTAAAATATATATTATTATATTATTTCTTGGATAGAAACAGAGAGAAATTGAGAGAGGAGGAGGAGATAGAGATGGAAGTGACACCTGCAGCCCTGCTCTGTCAATCATGAAGCTTCCCCCTTACAGATGGGGACTGGGGGCTTGAACCGGGATCTTTGTTCTCTGTCACATGTGCCTTCAACCAGATGCACCACCACCCAGCCCCAAGAACAGTTTTTTGTTGTTGTTTGTTTTTTTGTTTTTATAGCATGTTTAAGTTTTGGAGGGAAATGAAGGAAATAAAAATGAAAAAGAAGAATGAGGAGGAAAAGGCAGAACTCTGAGGCACACACTTGGGGAATCAATGAGATGGCAGATGTTGGGGTTGGATGCCCAAATACCCGCTCAATATTCAGGCTTACTGAAATAACACGGTAGGAGCAAGTAGAGAATTAATTAATTGTGTCAGGTTCAGTTTCATTGTCAGCTCTAAGCTTTTATTCAGACCTGCAGCTTCCTCTTTTCTGATAATTGGTGCCTATCAGTGACTGACAACGTCTTCAAATTTCTATGCTCGCATAAAATTCAAAACATATCTCTAATGTGTGTAGAGATAAAGTACTCCGATCGAGCACAAAGTGGGAGAAAAGCAAAAAGGAAAACACAGGGTAGCAAGGAAGGAAATGAAATCAGAAGTGTGTATCACAGTCTTAAACACTTGTCTTGGGTTTTCTAAGCAAGGATAACTCAGAGCATTGGATCGACCTTCTCGTGGTGCATCCCGTGAGTCCCCATTCATTGGGGAAACTGAGAATCCTTCCTAGCCAACTGAATCCACATGGATCCCAGACACTTTCAAAGCCAGCAACAAGCAGCTCCTGACAGCTTTCAACCTGACGCTGTTGACTGGCTACGGAAGAAGGGCAAAGGCAAGAAGAAGAAGAAGAAGAAGAAGAAGAAGAAGAAGGAGAAGGAGAAGGAGAAGGAGAAGGAGAAGGAGAAGGAGAAGGAGAAGGAGAAGGAGAAGGAGAAGGAGAAGGAGAAGGAGAAGGAGAAGGAGAAGGAGAAGGAGAAGGAGAAGGAGAAGGAGAAGGAGAAGGAGAAGAAGAAGAAGAAGAAGAAGAAGCTGAGCCAAGATGTTCACCCATTAGCACTTAAATTCAATGCACAGACTTCTGCTTCATTAAGCACAGCCTTGGTAAATCCACTCGATAGTTTGTTACTTGTTTGTATGTGTTACCTTCGCATCACAATAGGCTGTCCTGTAGTCCTTAATGATCTGTTAGAGAAGCCAAAACATAAATTCCCCCAGTTAATGGGAACTACATTTTGGGTCACTTTGTGTACCCTGGTAAGCTTCTGAGAGCAGGGTACATGAGATTTCAGGCTCCTAACCTCTGGCTCTTAAACTAACATATGCACTCATTTGCATACTCTCTTTCCCTCCCTCTGGTGCAAGTCACACTCTTGACACCAGAAGCCTCCTTGCTAGGCAAGCAAACTGTTTCAAGATGTTTCAAACTGAGAAATGGCCACCTGCATACGTTCTGGTTCAGACTTGAAGGTATCCTACTGCTCAAATCTTCCTGAGGAAAGTTCAAAAGGTGCTCGTCTGAATCATTCATGCTTTTGTTATCCTTGACCTAAAGCAATCTGTCTGATTTTTTTTTTTTTTTTTTTTTTTTTTGGTGGTGGTGGTGGTGGTGAACGAGGGTGAGAACAGAGAGTTGAAACTTTTTATGTGAAAGTGTAAAATCACACATTGATAAGCTCCAATAGTTCTACAATCAGAAGAATTTTAATTGTGTTGACTTGTAATACCTTCCCTTGCTTACCAATTCTAATGCAAAGTATCGGAAAAGTGGCATTTATGAAAAGCCTACTGTCCCTGTGATCAAAACATGTGACTGACGCAGCAAACGATTTCGTATACATGTCATCTTATGCACACATGTGATTTCACTCACATTATGGAGACAAGCTAGTGGAGCAGGTAACGTGCCTTTGTGAACTTGCAACCTGGTCTAAATGCTCAGAGTATTGATAGAAACCAATTGTACCAGCAGAGTGTCCATAGCATTTATTACTGTGAACATCTTTGTGTGTGTGATTTCAGGTCCACAAAAAGAGGAACTGCATCTTCATCTGTTTGGGGGATATGTGCAAATGAACATACTACACACACACACACACACACACACACACACACACACAAACACACACACACAGAGAGCCCTATAGAGTGTGGCTTACTTCACCTTGGCAAGCTGGGAGCCATTAAGTAATGGCTCTCTCCACTCCCCCCCCCCTTCGAAGAAACACATCCTGAACACTGAGACCAGGTTTGCTAGAAGAATGTGCCCCACTGCCCCTTGGAAACTCCATTTCATTTGCTTGGTTCAGTTAGTTAATGACGGTCCATTTTGGCTCAAACATCCAATTCCCTTTCATCAATCATGTCTTTCTGAGCTGTCAGCTTCAGAACAATGGTTACCAAACTTTTCCACGCAGACATCCACAGAAGTTCTTGGAGAAAGAACCAGCTCTGCCTCTCGCTCTCTCTCTCTCTCCCCTTTCGGAATTTGTCAGACCCTACTTCTTCTGTCTCTCCCCGAATGAAAAGAATGAGGTGTATGAAAGCTGGGAGGCCTCCTGGAAAAAGTGTGAGTGACTCAAGAGTTAATCTAGAAATTCTTCTTTGGTGCCACCTGAGAAGGTGACTGTAATACGATGGTTATTTTCTATAGTGCAGACATGGAGAATATAAAATACTGTCAACCATGAAAATAAGATTTAATTTGGAATCACAACATGCAGGGGGGGTTTCCCACTTACGTTCTTCTTATTCAATCATATTTGTTACTAATCTTCAAAGAAATGCAGTTTTCTAGGACTGAAATGCAGTTTTCTAGGACTGAAATGCAGTTTTCTAGGACTGAAATGGTCTTCAATGAAGCAAGCCATGGCGTTTCAGTCAAGTATTTTCATGCTTGGTTAACTGTCAGAATGTCAGTGTTCCTTTCCCCAAGAAATATTCTTTGTGACTCTGTTGAGAGGGAAGAGGAAGATAGAGAAGGGGAGAGAACTATAGACACCTGCAGACCTGCTTCACTGCTTGTGAAGTGACCCCCCTGCAGGTGTGGAGTTGGGGGCTCTAACCCGGATGCTTGTGTGGGTCCTTGCGCTTTGCACTATGTGAGCTTAGCCTGGCACACCACCACCCGGCCCCCTTTTAATATTTATTTATTGGATATAGAGAGAGAAATGAACAGGGAAGTGATAGAGAGAAAGACAGAGAGAGGCAGAGAGAAAGTCATGCAACCCTGATTCACAACTTGTATAGCTTCCTTCCTGCAAGTGGGGACTGAGGGCTTGAACTTGGGTCCTTGAACACTGTAACATCTGTGCTCTACCAAGTGTACCCCCTCCCACTTCAAAATAAATACTTTTAAAAGGTTTGTTTTATAAAAAAGAAAATGAAGTTGATTGAGAAAAAGTACAATAATATAACCCATGGTGATGATAGAAATTAGCAAATAGTGATGATAAGACAGACATTATTAGAAACAGAAGTCTATGACAAGAACATAAAGTTTTTAAGACTATCTCCTTTTCAGATACTGCAGAAGATTTAGGTATAAGATGGTTTTGTGCTTTTTAAAGCATCTCTGATAGCAAGAAAATATACAGATTGTACTACATGCTAAATTGTGGGTCTTTTTTTTCTTCTTTATTTATTTTGGGGGGTTATTGGTTTACAATAAATACAGTTGTTGGTGCATGTGTTAAATTGCTCAGTTTTCTGTAAGACATTCTCATCCCACCCTAGGTCTTCCTCCACCATCTTGCCACAGGACCTAAACCCTCACCTACTCCCTTCATAATATTTCACTTTGGTGCAATGCAACAAACCTAGTCCAAATTCTGCTTTGTGTTACCCATTCTGTTCTTACTTCTCAACTTCTGTCTGTGAGTGAGATCAATATTCATCTTTCTCTTTTTGTCTTATCTCACTTAACACGATGCCTTCAAGCTCTGTCCAAGATGAGATGAAGAAGGTGACTTCATCATTATTAATAGCTGAGTAGTATTCCATTGTGTATACATACCACAACCACTCATCTATTTTTGGATACCTGGGTTGCTTCCAGGTTTTGCCTATTAGAAATTGTGCTGCTATGAACATAGGTATGTATACACAGATCTTTTTGGATGGGTATGTTTGGTTCCTAAGGATCTATCCCCAGGAGAGGAATTGCAGGGTCAGTCATAGGGTAGGTCCATTTCTAGCCTTCTTCTGAGAGTTTCCCAGACTGTTCTCCACAGGGGTTGGATCAATTTACATGCATTCCCACCAGCAATGTAGCAGGGTTCCTTTGTCCCCATACTTTCTCCACTGTTTGTTGATGCTACGTCTTTTTTCTCTTCTTTTTAATTTTTTTTTACTGATTTATGATTGACAAGTCCATTGGATACAAGGGGTACAATTCCACAGAATTCCCACTGCCAGAGTTCTGTGTCCCATTCCCTCCATTGGAAAATGTCCTATTCTTTATCCTCTTGGGAGTATGGACCCAGGGTCATTATGGGGTGCGGAAGATAGGAGGTCTGGCTTCTGTAATTGCTTCTCCAATGGAGATGGGCATTGACAGGTCCATCCATACTCCCAGCTGTCGTATGCTTTACATTGGTTTGTTCTAGCCCTCCCCCACCAAGAGAATTGGATCAGTCCTGTTAATTTTGCGGGCCTGCTTGGCCCCGCCCCAAGGAACCCCAAGAGAGGGTTCCTGAGTCCGAGAGTTCCTGAGTTCCGGAGTTCAAGAGTTTCAGAGTTACAGAGTAAGAGAGAGTTCCAGAGTGCCAGAGTTTCAGGGGGTTCCCGAGTACGAGAGTTCCAGAGTAAGGGAGAGGGTTCCTGAGTTCGAGAGTGCCAGAGTTTCAGAGGGTTCCCCAGTAAGAGAGTTCCAGAGTTCCAGAGTAAGGGAGAGGGTTCCTGAGTTCGAGAGTAAGAGGGAGTGCTTGTGCCGCCGCAAAGAGACAGCCGAGTTCTGTTTGGTGATTAGTTTGTCTTAGTTTATGAATCGTTGTTCCTGAATAAAGAAATATAGCTTCCCTGCCCAGCTGTTGTCTCCGCGTCTCTGTTACCCGCCCGTGAAGGAAGCCAACCCGCCCAGCATTGGTGAGGTTGTCTGTCTAGGAAAGTCACACTGGCATCATAGTGATAGATACTCTCTTTTCTGATGAGGTGAGTTGGCATCTCATTGTTGTATTTATTTGTATTTCTCTGGAAATCAATGACTTGGACCTTTTTTTTTTCCTTTTTCTCTTTTTTTTTTTTTTACAGGTTAAATGTATTTTTTTCTTTTTAAAAAAATTTTATATTATTTTCCCTTTTGTTGCCCTTGTTTTTTTAATTGTTGTTGTAGTCGTTGTTGTTATTGATGTCATCATTGTTAGATAGGACAGAGAGAAATGGAGGAGGGGAAGACAGAGAGGGGGAGAGAAAGACAGACACCTGCAGACCTGCTTCACTGCTTGTGAAGCAACTCCCCTGAAGGTGGGGAGCTGGGACTGGAACCGGGATCCTTGTACTGGTCCTTATGCTTTGCGCCACGTGTGCTTAATCCGCTTTGCTATCACTGGACTCCTTTTTTTAAATTTGTATTTATAAAAAGGAAACACTGGCAAAAAACATAGGATAAGGGGGATACAACGCCACACAATTCCCACCATCAGAACTCCACATCCCATCCCCTCCCCTGATAGCTTTCCTACTCTTTATCCCTCTGGGAGTATGGACCCAGGGTCAGATGACCCCACCATTGTGTCCTGGAGCCCTGCTAACCTAGAGCCCCCTGCCCCACTAGGGAAAGAGAGAGACAGGCTGGGAGTATGGATTGACCTGCCAACGTCCATGTTCAGCGGGGAAGCAATTACAGAAGCCAGACCTTCCACCTTCTGCACCCCATACTGGAATAGTTCAGATGAAGAGTTGGGGGGGGGGTCCTCCATTCTGTAGATAGTAAGCCTATTTTAGTTACATTCCAAAGGGCCCGTGACTATACTAATTTTTTTTTTTTTTTGAGCCTGACATCTGATATGCAGGTGGATCCAAGTTATTGTCTGGGGAGATGGTGTCATGGCTAGAAAAAGGACCAGAAAACTGGATCAAGGAAAAGAGTAGCTCCAAAATATGGTAAAGGTGTATAAATATTGTTGACTGTAAACCCCATCGGATTTGATGTGACCTGGGGCCCATATTCAGCCTAGAAGCCTACGTGACCTCTGCATCCCTGTAGATCTGAGCTCACATTCTGTGGTCAGGAATAGGAATGTCCCAAGCCGCCCCGATTTCAGGACCCATCTGACCTCAGGTAGAACACAGAGTATGTTGTCCAGTCTCCCTTCAGAGGATAGAACATTCTCTACCGTTGTTGATCCATGTGTAGGGCAAATTGGACCTTTTTTTCTTTTTCCATGTTTATTGGCCTTTTAGACATCATATTTGGTGAATATCTTGTTCATTTCCTTTTCCCACTTTTGTATGGGGGGGGTCTTTCCTTTTTTTGTTTGCTTTTTCTTTTTTCTTTTTTTTTTTTTTGCTGAGTTTGGTGAGCTTTTTGCATATTTTGGTTATTAGCTTCTTGTTTAATGCGTGGCATGTAAAGGTTTTCTCATTCTGTAAGGAGTCTCTTTGTTTGGGTTGTGGTTTCTTTCACTGTGCAGAAGCTTTTCAATTGGAGGTAGATGAATCATGTTTTTAAGAATACCAGTAATTTCCACTGAAAAACTTAAAGCTT
>NC_080175.1:10237457-10427457 GCF_950295315.1 Erinaceus europaeus
GCTCTTAATGAGTCCTTTTCTTGAGGTTTAAGCTACCCACAGAGTTTCCCAAGGGAACATTCTCAAAGGTGGTCTCCCTGGGTGCACCTGGTTCAAGGCTTGGCCAGGAGGAGAGAAACCAGGAATTCTGGGTGAGAGCCACAGCTGACAGTTTGTGAGGGGAGCATAAGAGCAAAGCCGGACTCTAGTGCTCATTACTGTGTCTGCCAAGGAGGTGTTCCCTTCTGTAGCAGCTTCCACATCCAGTCTCCCTCACATGCCTCTTCTGAATCCCCTTTCCCATACTTCTATCCAGTTCACCTGGGGGGAGCAGCAGGAACAAGGCCTACAAAGGACTTCCTAGTAAATTGCATGTTTACATTGTATGTGTGGCAGGGGGTGGGGCAGAGCATGACTCTGACATCTATGATGTTCTGTTTGGTTCTTGCTAATTTTCATGCAGTGCCTGAGACCAAACCAAGGGCCTCATGTGAGTCACACATGAGCTCTACTTTGTTTTTAATGTTTTCCCTTTTGTTGCTCTTGTTGTTTATTTTTGTTGTTGTTGTTAGTATTGTTGCTATTATTGTTGGATAGGACAGAGAGAAATCGAGAGAGGAGGGGAGAGAGAAAGGGGGAGAAAAAGGGGGAGAGAAAGACAGACACCTGCAGACCTGCTTTACCGCCTTTGGAGCGACTCCCCTGCAGGTGGGGAGTTAGGGGCTCGAACTGGGATCCTTACTCTGGTCCTGGCACTTTGCACTATGTGCGCTTAACCTGCTGTGCTTCCGACGGACCCTGAGCTCTACTTCTGAGCCCAGAAATCTTGAACTCAGGCCCACTTCCCAGAGAGCTGGGCAGTGATGCAACCAGAAACTGGTTCTCACCCTGAATGGAGAGATGGCCAATGCTGCACTGAAAATAGCCAAGAGGGAGGCTGGGGGCAGAAGGGGGTAGACAGATGACTGGGGCTTCCTGAAGTAGGTGAGGATTAAGCTGAGGCTTGAAATACAGGGAGAACTGGAATATTAATAGGCCATGAAGGGGAAGCATGTACGGAGGGAAGTTCCCACATGGATAAACACTGAGAGTATTCAGATGGGGAAATGTTAGAGGGCTCTGAACCCCAATTCCATCAGGACCTGAAGCATCTGTCACCAGGAATCTTGGTGTTTTTTTTTTTTTAATTTTTAAATATTTATTTATTTTCCCTTTTGTTGCACTTGCTTTTTATTGCTGTTTTTATTGTTGTTGGATAGGACAGAAAGAAATGGAGAGAGGAGGGGAAGACAGAGAAGGGGAGAGAAAGATAGACACCTGAAGACCTGCCGGGCCGGGGTAGCTTCTCGGGCGGGAGACAGACGACCAGGGACTCATGGCTGAGTGGTACACAGTTCAGTCTTTATTCATGTAGAACGCAGAGCAATCTAAGCTATCTCTAATCACAATCTTGTCTTTATATATCCTGGGGCTGCCAGTGCAGATCAGCTTATAGGCTCTCTCCAGAGCCTGTTAGAGACAGAAGTCCTGGTGAAGTGCTTCTGATGATTCTGGTGGCAGAGCAGCTGTATATATACTCACCAAGTAGGGTGGAAACAGGATGTGACATAGAGAGGGTGGAGCAAAAAGAGATTGGTGGAAATCAGGGTGTGACAAGGAGAAGGGGCAGAGCAAAAAGAGAGTATGAACCAGTGCTTAGTTAACAGTGGTTATGTAAATAGAATACAGTGTTAAGCAGGGGGAATTAAACCAATGAAACAGAAGGGGTCTTAGAAGCAGAATTTAGAAGCATACCAACAACCACCTGTGAAGTGACTCCCCTGCAGTTGTGGGGGGGGTTCGAACCAGGATCCTTACGCCTATGATGCTTAACACACTGTGCTACGGCCCAACTCCCAGAAATCTTGTTTTTATACCTTCACTAAAAAGGAAGCAAAGCTGGAAAACTCCAAAGGAAGCCAGGCACTGTTTCTCTTGTCTAAGAGAGAAAAGAAAAAAAGGAGACACTCAGAAGTGATAATAGGTGTAGATATGACTTAGAAAGTGAAGGCAGGGCTACAGAAAAAAATGGCAAAATATATAAAATCAAGCCCTATCTGTGACCATGAGAGAACTACTGCACTTTCCAGTGGAGAGGGATGGGGACACAGAACCCTGGTGGTGAGAACAGTGTAGAATTATACTCCTGATACTTTATCATCTTGTAAATTAATGTTAAATCAATAATACAACACTTTAAAAAGAAAAAAAATGAGAGCATTAAGTTAATTAAGAGAAGCCAGTCACAAAAGACCAAAGGAACTTCCAGAACAGGCAAATCTACAGAGAGAGGAAGCATGTTGGTGTTGCCTCTGTCTGGCACTGTGGAGCTGAGGAGAGTTGGGAGCTGGGGCAAAAGGGTGCACAGTTTCCTACTGAAGTGACAAAAATGGTCTGGAATTCACTACAGAAGGTTCGATGTAACACACATGGGATTTGATGCCCATGTTGACCATACGTGGTGTCAGGGTCTGAAACCAGGCCCTTCTGCACATCAAGGCATGCACTCTACTGGGTGAGCTATTTCCAGATCCCTATGAAGATGGGTCTTTTAGGCCAACACGTCACTGAGGAAAAGACACTAAGTATGGTGAGAAGGAGAAGGCCATGGAGCAGTAAGGGGATAATTTAGACAAGTAGGCTGGGACAACGTCCTTGTTTTAGGGAGATATTCCTCCTATCCATTTGCCTCAGGCACTTAACACAACATCGGTCCCCACCCTCATTATATTCCCATAAAGTCCTCTTTGCTGGGTTCTAAGCATTTCCCTTGAGGAGGAGGTGAATTTATAAGAGTACCCAGCCTCCCCATAAATCTTCCCACTTACCCTGATGATGCTTTCTCACCTCCTAAACTGAAACTGTCATTTGGACAGGGTTTTGGGTTTAGTGGATGATAAAAGCCAGCCGCCCTTCTCCTAGGCCCTCACCCATCAGCCATCAGGGGCTACTTTAAAACGCTCTGAGTCACTCTCAGGAAGGAACTGAGTCTGCCCACCTCACACAAGGGGAAAGGGACCACACAAAGAAGACCACTGAGGCCATGTGCCAGCCCAGCTTCCCTGGGAAATGCAGGCCATAAGGGCTCTAGATGGTTCCCCAGCTCCACTGGCCCCTCACTGGGTTTAGAAACTGGGACTTTCCCCCTGTCACTACTTGGCATGGGAAGGTTAGAGGGGCTTCTCCTACCCAAGTCCCATCACTTGAAACTCTCCAATCAGACCGTCATTCCCTGACTTTCAGAGAACAGAAGTCAGAGTGGCTTAGTCCACTCTCAGGGATAATGGTAGAATGTTCCAGAAGACACTTTTCTTTTGGGTCTTTCTTCATCCTGAGAGAGCTTAGAGTTTCCCATCTAGATACCTCAAAACAAACAAATACAGACTCAGATGGTACCAGTGAGAACTGGTGTTCAACATCAGCTGAGAGTCCCAGAAAATCAGTCCCTACCTGAAAATGAAGGCCAGGTTTCTAGACCCTTGTGATTGGAATCCTAAATGACCCAGGTGTCATAGACCAGGGGCTACCAAAATAGCTACAGAACCCACAGAACCCAATGTCACCTCTCCAAGTACCTTCCAGCATGACTTAGGAAAGTCGCACGCAGTAAGAACCCTTGAACACAAAGAACCAAAAGATAAAACTTGACTGTATCTCTTCCACCCACCCCTATACATTCTTTTCTTTTAATGCAGAAAAAGGGGGTGAAATAAGACTTTACATCTGTTATCAAATGACCTGCGTTTCTCTGAAATACAACTGTGGGATGGTCTCACTCACATATGCAACATAGAGAACTGAAACTCATGAAAGTTATATGCCTGGCCAAGAAGTTATCACAGCCCCATAGAACACAGCGTGGGTATGCATGGGGCTTCCAGTTCAGTCTCACGCATTACATATACCAGAGCTGTGTGGAGCTCTTGCCTGCCTCTCTCTCTCTCTCTCTTTCTCTCTTCTTCTTCTTCTTCTTCTTCTTCTTCTTCTTCTTCTTCTTCTTCTTCTTCTTCTTCTTCTCCTCCTTCTTCTTCTCCTCCTCCTCCTCCTCCTTCTTCTTCTCCTTCTCCTTCTTCTTCTCTAGTTCTTTATTCTCGCTTGACTTCTCTATCCAATAAGGAAATTGATTTTTTAAAGTAAATAAGTAATCTTAAAAGGAAAAGAAGACACTAAAATGACTTTAAAAATAGAATTAAATAAATAAAAAGAATATACAAACTTTACGCAGACACTAATTCTAACTGGATAATATTCCAAAACGGAAATGCAAAGCTATGAAAGTGTTAAAAGAATCTATGGCCATACCACCCTGAACATGCCCGATCTCATCTGAAAGGGTTCAAAGGCACATAAGAGAAAATATAAATGATCTCAGGCTGCCACCATCCTTTCAGACACAGCAGCAACATCAGAGGTTTGAGCCATGAAAAAAAATAATCTGCAAGCTGAACTTCACCTAGATTAAAATATCCTACTTGGATCAGAAAGTTAAAAGACTTGCATGGGAGAGGTCCTAGGTTCAATCCTCAGCTCCACCAATAACCAGAACTGAGCCATGTTCTCACAAAAAAAAAAAAAAAAATCTGATCTGTGACAGTGTCAAGAGAATATGAATACAAGTCACAGATGATGATAAAATATTTGGAAAAGGCATTACTGATAAAAAGCAGATATCCAGCGAGTCGGGCGGTAGTGCAGCGGGTTGAACATATGTGGTGCAAAGCGCCAAGGGCCGGCTTAAGGATCCTGGTTCGAGCCCCCGGCTCCCCACCTGCAGGAGAGTTGATTCACAAGCAGTGAAACAGGTCTGCAGGTGTCTGTATTTCTCTCTCCCTCTCTGTCTTCCCCTCTTCTCTCCATTTCTCTCTGTCCTATCCAACAACAATGATGACAACAATAATAATAATAATGACCACAACAATAAAACAAGGGCAACAAAAGGGAATAAATAATTTTTTTTTAAAAAGCAGCTATCCAGTAACTGAGAGCTAGTGCAAAAGATAAAAGCATTGTATTCTCAAGCATGAGGTCCCAAGTTTGATCCCTGGCATCATATGTGTCAGAGTGATGTTCTGATTCTCTCTCTTCTCTCTCCCTCTATCTCTAATAATTATTTAAAAAATGAATCTAAAGACAAAGAAAAAGAAGAAGGAGGAGGAGGAGATGAATTTAAAAACAAAGACATTGACAGTAATTGTGATCATAGTGTAGGCTGTGGATTTGGGGGTAACAGTAATGTGTAAATGTTGATTCATTGATTGTAAGAAAGGTACCTCTCTTGTGAAAAAAAAAAAAAAAAAGAAAGGTACCTCTCTGGGGTGAAATGTTGTCAGTGGGGGCAAGGAGGAATATGCAACTCTGTAATTGTCACTCAATTTTGCTCTGTACCTAAAAGACATAATTTATAAAAATGCATTTGAGAGGGCTGGGAGGGGGCTCACCTGCTTGAGCGCACATGTTACAATGTGCAAGGACCCAGATTCAAGCCCCCAGTCCCTACCTCCAGAGGGAAAGCTTTGCAAGTGGTGAAGCAGGGCTGCGGGTGTCTTAACACTTATCTGCATCTGTTTATTCAAGCTGCTTATTCGCACCGTTTTTTGTTGTTTTTATTTGTTTGTTTCAGGAGTTTTAAACTTTGTTCAGGAAAATTGACAACATTCACGGAAGAGAGAAATACAGGGAGAGAGTGGACACATACACCCCAAGAGCTCTTTCTCACATCTTGAGGGACGCCCACCTGGGCAGAGTGAGCTCCATTCACACCATTTAAAGGACCACACAGTTCTGCAAGTCTCGTTCAGGCAGCCACTTAAACTCTACTTTATAATGCATTCTATCTCCCTGGAGTGGTGCCATTCTTCAGAGAGGTCTCTATTTGGAAGACTGACATTCTCTTTTGCTAGATAAGGTTGAGAGTAACTAACTCAAACAGCTCCAAGGAGAGATCCAAGATCAGCAACCTGTCAAGAGATGGGGTGTCAGAAACCCAACCACTTCATTAAAATATGTGCACTTAGCATTTAATCAATGTGCTTCCCTCAGAGTTCCATCTGAAATCCTGGTGCTGGTGACACTGCAAGATGTAGATCAGCACTGACATCCAGTGGCCACCAAGGAATATCAGCCACAAGCTCTCTGTTTCTCTCTTCCCTAAATCCCAGAGGAGCCATGGAGTGTTATGGCTGCCCAAAGAACGGTGCATAACTTTGGAGAGGGGTGCAGTGCGGCTTGCAATGGGCAAGTCTGCAGGTCTGCAGGATGCCAAGAGCCTATGTGAACACTGGCTGGGGCAGAAACAGGAGTCATCAGGTGGCAATGTGATAAGATCACAGAGAATAAAACATAAGCAATCACACGTCTTCTAGAAAGCACGACGGACTTTAAGCTAGACCACCCCCAGTCCTTCACCCCTGCCCCTGTGAGTCCCTTCAACTCTCTGTGCTTCAGTTTCCTCCTCTTTGAAGTGAAGCCGAAGTTTCCTGCCCAGCCAGCCACAGGGGTGGCCATAAATGTCTAATGAGAATTATGCAAAGTGCTTTTGTAAACAGTGAAGTGCTGAGCCTCTGGGGTCACTAGATGAAGGAGATTGAAGGCTGGTGAGGAAGGGCTGTGATTCTATGTTGGGCCAGATGGTAAACAGCATTCCCAGGTTCTGATTCCACTGGAGCTTTGAGCCCCAACCTTGAACTGCCAGGATGGCGTCACCAGGAAAGGGTACTCTTCATTCTCCTCTGGACTCAGCCCCACTGGTGAGTGACTTCCAGCAGCTTTATACAGAGAAATTGAGAGGGGAGGGGAGACAGAGAGGGAAAGAGACAGAGAGACACCTGCAGACTTGTTTCACCACTTGTGAAGTTTTCCTCCTGAAGGTGGGGACCAGAGGCTGGAACCCAGGTCCTTGTGCACTGTAATGTGTATGCTTAACTAGGTAGGCCAGCACCTGACCCCTTCAAGCAGCTTTTAAATATATAAAAGTATGAAAGACAAAACTCAGAGGTAGAGTACAGAACTTGCCAGCACACCGTATGCCAGAGCTGAGCAGTGCTGAGCGGTGCTTGCCCCTCCCCTCCTTCTGTCTGTCTCATTGTTACATAAATACACAGACCTTTAAAAAGCAGCCTGGGGGATTCGGGCGGTAGCACAGCGGGTTAAGGGCAGGTGGCACAAAGTGCAAGGATCTGTGTAAGGATCCTGGTTCAAGCCCCCGGCTCCCCACCTGCAGGGGAGTCGTTTCACAAGCGGTGAAGCAGGTCTGCAGGTGTCTGTCTTTCTCTCCCCTCTCTGTCTTCCCCTCCTCTCTCCATCTCTCTCTGTCCTATCCAACCACAATGACATCAATAACAACAATAATAACTACAACAATAAAACAACAAGAGCAACAAAAGGGAAAATAAATAAATATTTTTTAAAAAAAGCCTGGAAGGTTGTGAAGCATGTAGCACTCCACACTTACATGTGTGAGGTCTCAAATTCAATCTTCAGCATCACCTGTGCCTGAGTGACACTCTGGATCTTTCTCTCTCATTAGTACATAAATAGCTTTGGAGCCCAGGAAGATAGCATAATGGTTATGCAAAAGACTTTAGTGCCTGAGGCTATGAAGTCCCAGGTTCAATTTCTGGGCTCACCTTAAGTCAGAATTGAGCAGTGGTCTAGCTCAAAATTGAAGAAGGGTAAAGGTAAATGATTTTTATTTATTTTTTTTATTATCTTTATTTATTTGACAGAGACAGCCAGAAATCAAGAGGAAGGGAGATACAGGAAAGGAAAGAAACAGAGAAGCATCTGCTGCAGACCTGCTTCACTGCTTATGAATCTTTTCCCCTGCAGGTGGGGGCTGGGGGGTTGAACCTGAGTCCTTATTCATTGTAACATGTGCGCTCAACCAGGTGTGCCACCACCTGGCTCCAAGGTAAATAATTTTTAAATAATTTCTTTTAAAATAATTTCTAACTCCCCCTACCCTCTTGATTTTTTTATTATCTTTATTTATTTATTGAATAGAGACCATCAGAAATCAAGAGGGAATGGGGAGAGAGAGAGGAAAAGAGACAGAGAAACACCTGAAGCCCTGCTTCATCACTCACAAAGCTTTCCCCGTGCAGGTGGGCACCGGGGCTAGAACCTGGGTCCTTATACATTGTGACCTGTGTACTCAACCAAGTTTACCAACACCCAGCCGCGGTCCTCTTTCTCTACCCCTCTCTGCTTTCCTCTCTTCTCTGAATTTCTCTTTGTCCTATCCAATAAAAATGAAAAAAAAAAAAAAAATGACCTCCAGGAGCAGTGGATTCATAGTGCTAGCAAAGAGCCCCAGTGATAACCCTGGAGGCAGAAGAAGAAGGAGGAGGAAGAGGAGGAGGAGGAGGAAGAGAAGGAGAAGGAGAAGGAGAAGGAGAAGGAGAAGGAGAAGAAGAAGGAGAAGAAGAGGAAGAAAGGAACGAACAAATGAATGAATGAATGATCAGCACCAACAGACGTGTCCACCATGAAGAATTATTTCTGCTGTATTTAAAACTTATTGTAGCTTTTAAAAAATATTTTTATTTACTTATTTCCTTTTTGTTGCCTTTATTTTCATTGTGGTAGTTATTATTATTGTTGTCGTTGTTGGATAGGACAAAGAGAAATGGAGAGAGGAGGGGAAGACAGAGAGGGGGAGAGAAAGAAAGACACCTGCAGACCTGCTTCATCACCTGTGAAGCGCCTCCCCTGCAGGTGGGGAGCCGGTATCCTTGCGATTTGTGTCACCTGCACTTAACCACACGACTCCCTTTATGATAGCTTTTTAAAGATGTCTTATATGTATTAAGAGAGTGAGAGAAATATAGGATTGCTCCAGTATCGGGCTGAGCTTCACTGACAGGGACAGACAACCAGGGATTCATGGCTGGGCTGTAGGCAGTATCTCTTTATTCATGCAGAATGCAGCACAATCTAAACCAAGCTAAGCTAAAACTAAACTAAACTGAAAACTCACAAACCTGTCCTTATATATACTTGCCAAGTAGGGTGTAAACAGGATGTGATGTAGAGAGGGTGGAGAGAAAAGAGAGTGGTGGAAAATCAGGGTGTGACAAGGAGAGGGGGTGGAGCAGGCAAGAATTCTACCACAGAACCACCAATGTCCTGGAGGGAGGGTGGTGCTTAGTTAGTGATTTATGTAAATAGACCGACGCTTTGAGTGGGATTAAACCAATGCCATACAGGCATGCTGGTGCTTAATTAAGCAGGATTAGAGACAGAAGCCTGGGGGAGCTGGCATACTACCCAACACTCCAGCATATGGAACTCTAAAGGGTTGAATTTAGGACTCTGTTTTGAAGTCCTGTACTTCACTGCTGAGCCATTCCCTGGACCCACAATTTTAATATTTTTCATTACAAAAGTGACACGTGTTCACTGTTACCGATTTTTTAAAATATATAAATAAATGCAAAACTGCACACTGGAAGAATGACTCAGCATATAGGGCATAGGGCTTGCATGTGAGAGGTCCCAGGTTCAATCCCAGTCATCACATATGCTAGAGCAGTGCTCCGGTCTCTCTCTCTCTCTCTCTCCCTCCCTGACTCCTCACAAAGTAAATAAATAAAAATCTTAAATTAAAATAAGAATGAAGGGCCAGGGAGATATAGCTCAACCTGTCAGAAGACCAGCTTCCATGCCTGTGGTCCCAGAAGCTGTAGGTTCATCTGCTGGGAGCATTTCATGCCAAAGCTGAACAGTGCCCTAACCCTTTCTCCCTCACTGTCCTTATCTCTCTCTCTCTCTCTCTCTCTCTCTCCTCTCACTCTCTCTCATAATAAATAAAAAGATTATTTGAAGTAAACTTTTCCTGCCTTGATCCATTTCTCCAAAGAGAATCAGTCTTGGGGGCCGGGATATGGAGCACCTGGTTAAGCTCACACATTACAGTGCACAAGGACCCGGGTTCAAGCCCCTGGTCCCCTGAGGGAGAGAAAAGCTTCAAGAGTGGTGAAGCAGGGCTGCAGGTGTCTCTCTGTCTCTCTCTCCCTATACCCCCCTCTGTCTCTCTCCAATAATAAAAAACAAATAAATAAAATAAAATAAAGATTCCTTAAAAAAAGAACTAAATAAAATAAACAGAATCAGTCTTTATAGTTCAGAGTGTAGTCAGTAGGTGACTTGTGTGCATTTGAGAGGGCGGAGTCATGCTATATCTCCCCACTTATTTGTTTTTGTCACTTGAACATACATCCCAGACTGTTTACTCTGAGAGGACATGTGATTGCAGCTCTTTTTTTTTTAAAGGACTGCCAAATGTCCCATCAGCCAGTGTCCCCTGCTGATGGGCACTCTAGTCACTTCTAATTATTCCCTGCTATACATAATGCCAAAGGACCAGCTGCTCCGACATTTGGAAAGGTCAGAGTTCCAGAAGTGAAAACCCTGTATCAGATCTTAAAGCTGTAACTTCACAAAGTGGGAGCCAGTTTAGTCACCAAGTGCTTTGGATCCCAACAAATTAACAGACCACTAGCAAAAGTCAACAGACATGGATGGTAGCTCAGTTGTCAATAAGAGAGTTTCACACAGTCCCACCCAATTCCTTCCCTCTATTTTTTTTCTATTCCTAATCCTAACCCTAACTCAAACACTGTCAATTTATTCCCTCTTTCGAGGGCAGACAGACCCCCCACACAGGTAGTTAGTGTCCATCGCAGGGAGGGGAAGAGCAGAGGACTTCAAGAGTAGGAGGGAGGAATTGACTTTCACTTGATTCAGAATCAAGGTTCAGGACTCTGTTCTGGGGCCGGGTGGTGCACCTGGTCGAACACACGTGTTACAGTGCTCAAGGACCCAGGTTCAAGCTCCTGGTCCCCACCTGCAGAGGGAAAGCTTCACAAGTGGTGAAGCAGCGCTGCAGGTGTCTCTTGTCTCCCTATTTCCCCCTTCCTCTCAGTTTCTGGCTGTCTCTATCCAAAAAATAAAGATTTAACCAGAGCTGGATGGTGACACATCTGGTTAAGTGCACTTGTTTCCATGCGTAAGGATCCAGGTTCAAGCCCCTGCTCCCCACCTGCAGGGGAGAAGCTTCACAAGCACTGAAACATGTACTGCAGGTGTCTCCCTGTCACCCTCTTCCTCCTTCTCAGTTTCCCTCTATCCTATTAAATAAAGATGAGGGGGCAGAGGGGAGAAAATAGCCGCCAGAGACAGTGGATGCATGATGCAGGCACCCAGCCCCAGCATTAACCCTGATGGCAGTAAGTATATAAATAAGATAGTTCTACCACATAAGGGTCAAGGGATCAAGAATATGCCTGAGTTACACATCATCTCTTAGATGGTCACCTCGAACACATGACACTCCTTGTCAAAGTAGGCTCCAGATGTTGAAGGTCATCCCAAAGTATGTTTCCTCTGCAGTTTTAATTTGCTTCTTTGCTGTTGCTTGACCATTTATTGTGTAACTAGACACTGGTCCACATGCAGCTTCACTGCTCTGGACCCCTCTTTTCAGTCAGCCAGGGAGAGAGAGAAAAAAAAAAGCAATAGCAGGACGCCAGAACTACCTCTAACAGCACAGCATTTCCTGCATAGTGCCTGGGCTCAAACCTGGACTGTAAGCCTGGTGAGACCTGCACCCCACCTGCTAAGCTCTCTCTCTCCCCAGCCCCTGGTGCAGTTAAGTTTTTTTAATTTTTAATTATCTTTATTGATTTATTGTATGTAGACAGCCAGAAATCAAGAGGGAAAGGGGTGATAGAGAGGACAAGAGATAGAGAGACACCTGCAGCACTGCTTCACCACTTGCAAAGCTTTCCCCTTGAAGGTGGGGCCTGGGGGCTTGAATCTGGGTCCTTGAGCATTATAATGTGAGCACTCAACCAAGCGCGGCACCACCCGGGCCCCAATTAAGTTTTCAAACCCTCCATTGTCACTGTTTGCTTGAGAGGGGCTGCCTGGTCCCCATTCCCTACCTGCAAGAGGAAGCTTCACGAGTGATAAAGCAAGTACTACAGGTGTCTTTCTTTCTTTCCCTCCCCTCTCAATTAGTCTCTGTCCTATCAAATGAAAAAACAAACAAAAGGAAAAAAATGGCTGCCACAAGCAGTGGATTCGTAATGTAGGCACCTGGCCCCAGAGAAAGAGAAGGAGGAGAAGAAGGAGGAGAAACATGAAAAGTATCCTGTTGTTGGCTAGGAGTTATGGATTAACCAGCCAATATCCATGTCCAGCAGAGAAGCAATTACAGAAGCCAGAACTCCTTCCTTCTACACTCCAAAAAGAATTTTGGTTTACACTTTCAACTGGAGAATGTGTTAGGGGAAGATGACCAGAGGGCTCTGAACCCCAGTTCCACCCAAACCAAGAACATCTGTGACCAGAAACCTTTGTTTTTATACTGCCGCTGAGAGGAAAGAGAATCTGGAGGAATCTGAGAAAGTCGAATCTGAATCTGAATCTGAATCTGAGAAAGAGAATCTGAGGAAGTCTGGTGCCATTTTCCTTATCTGGGAGGGAAGAGGGGGAAAGGAAGGACACCTGGAAGTTGTAATACGTGTAGGTGGGGCTTAGAAAGGAAGTGATGGCAGCGGCATTGAGGTGAATAAGAATGGGTCAAAAAGAAATATGTATATTCAACCCATAGCTATGACCTTGGGAGAACTATGGCTGTTACCTCTGGACAGGGATGGTGGTGAGAATGATGTGAAATCATACCTCTATTATCTTGTAATCTTTTAAGTCACTAGCCAAACAAACAAAACTTCCCGTCTTTATCTGAAGCTCGAAAACTGAAACTACTGCTATAAGGAGGAGCCTGGTGTTTCTCTGGGTCATTCTATGAAACCTAAGGGAGTCCGATCGGAGACACAAAGACCCCTTGAGAGTTTGGATCCAGTACCACTTGATGGCAGGTTTTTCTCTGGACACATGAATGGTGGACACTTTGATCTACTGCAGTTTCTAAGCCAGTTCACACTGAGGTTTCCTGACATGTGTATGAGAGAAAGATAGATAGCTCCTTTCTTTTTATATCACCTCAAGAGACATTTCCCATCTAGAGTCTATGAAGAAGATCTATGTTTAGTGTCTTTCATTGCCCTTGGCCCTCCTTACAAACTCAAAATTGCTCCTGCTGGTCTAGTAGGTAAGAATTCTTTTTTTTTAAAGATATTTATTTATTTATTCCCTTTTGTTGCCCTTGTTGTTTTATTGTTGTAGTTATTATTGATGTCGTTGTTGTTGGATAGGACAAAGAGAAATGGAGAGAGGAGGGGAAGACAGAGAGAGGGAGAGAAAGATAGACACCTGCAGACCTGCTTCACCGCTTGTGAAACGACTCCCCTGCAGGTGGGGAGCCGGGGGCTGGAACCAGGATCTTTACGCCGGTCCTTGCGCTTTGTGCCACCTGTGCTTAACCCGCTGCGCTACCACCCGACTCCCGTCGGTGAGAATTCTTGGTAGGCCTATCCTAAGAAGTTGATGTAAAATGGCTTAGACAAAAAGAGGAGAAGAAGGAGGAGCTGGGAAGAGAAGGAGGAGGAGAAGGGTTGGGGATGGGAGTGGAAGGAGACATTATCTAAGGCTGGAGAAGTGACTCCGCAGTAGTGCACACACCTGCATGCGCCCAGGGTAGATCTCCAGCCCTGAATAAAAACAAGGAAGATGAAAACCAGCCGAGCATCCCACGTGACAGAACACGCTCTGCTTTCTGTCTCCCGGTGTCAGCAAGAATCTTCTCGGCAGAAAGAGCAGGAGGAATGAAAACAGGGCCCTCCAGCACCTTAGGATCCACATCATTTCTCAACCGGAAGCTGGCTTGGGGGAATTTGAAGTCCAAATTGTACAAGTTTTCCTAGAGAGGTTTATAGCAGGGAACTCCAAAGTGACCCCACAGTGAGCAGAGCCCGTTTGTGTGGGAGGGACAGGGTGGGGGGCGAATGATGTGGGATCAGTGAGGTAGCTCACTTAGCGAAGCACTGGCTTTGCTCTGTGTATACCATGGCCCACTACAGCACTGGGGAAACTTCCATGAGCACTCTCTCTCGCTCTCTCTCTCTCTCGCTCTCTCTCTCGCTCTCTCTCTCTCTCGCTCTCTCTCTCTCTCGCTCTCTCTCTCACTCTCTCTCTCTCGCTCTCTTTCTCTCTCCCTCTCGCTCTCTCTATCTCTCTCCCTCTCCCTCTCTCTCTCTTCTTCTCTCCCCCTCTCTCCCTCCCTTTCTCTCTCTCTCCCTCCATATACATATATGAAATATTGAAATAGGAAATAATAGGAAAGCTGATATATATGACATATATGTGATACATGGTATATATATTCAAAGAATGAAAATTCAGGGGGTATATGTGATGCCTGGGATGGAACTCAGGACCTCATGCTGTGGCATCTCTTGAGCTGCCAATTAAATAAAATGCTGGTGGGGCTGGGTGCTAGCGCACCTGGTTAAGTACACACAGTACCATGTATAAGCACCTTGGTTCAAGCCTCCACTCCCCGATCTGCACAAAGGATGTTTCACAAGCAGTGACACCACCCCAGGTCTGCAGATGTCTTTCTTTTTCCCTCTCTATCTCCTCCTCCCTCTCAATTTCTCTATCCTATTGAAACAAAATAAAAAGGGAAAGAAGGAAGAAAAAGAAAGAAAAAAAGGAGAAAAAATTTTAAAAAGGAAAAAAGAAAGAAAGAAATGACCACTGGGAGTGGTGGATTCGTACGTAGTGCCAGCACTGAGCCCCAGCTAACCCCAGTGGCAATAAAATAAATGAATGAGTGAATGAATAAATAAACAAATAAAATTTTAATTTAAAAAGTAAATTAAGGAACATGAACTCCTGCGGACACTTTTTCCTTAATCAAGGCATTGTCTGAATAAAGTCATTTTTTAAATGCTGAATCTGAATAGTTCCTCTTTGGGTATGACAGCCTGTGTTCGAAGAGCTCTCCCACCACCCAGACACATCCCTCACCAGCGACAGCCCCATCACCGGCAAGCTTGAGTCTACAGATGGCTACAATCCCAGCAGCCATGTGCCCGGATTGTCTAGGCTGACCCAGTTTTAGTCCGTCCTGTGCTTTTTTCTAATACTCGCCCACACACACTGCTTTCTATTCTGGGCTTCTCCTCATTCACAATTTTCCTAGTTGCTCCTTTCTTGGCTTACTTGTCTATTTTCTGCTATCTCCATTCGGACATCAGTTGTGCAGAAGCAGTCCTCATCTGCCCTGCTTACTGCAGTGTCAGATCTTCCAACAGACTCTTGGGCTGAGTTAGAACTGACAAATGCCACCATCCGGCAAGATCTAATGAGTGGAGCTGAACTGAGCTGAATGATTAAACTGCTATCACATCAGGTGACCTGCTTTTTAAAAATTTGCATTGGTTATATCTTAACTCTTTTTCAGCCACCAGGTTCCTGATGCTACCATGATGCCAACCTGACTTCCCTGAGCAGACGACCTCACCTCACCTCCCCAAAGCTCTACCCCCTAGGGAAAGAGAGATACAAGCTGAGAATACGGGTTGACCTGTCAATGCCCATGTTCAGCAGAGAAGCAATTACAGAAGCCAGACCTTCCACCTTCTGCATCCCATAATGATACTGAGTCCATGCTCCCAGAGGGATAAAGAATAGGAAAGCTTTCAAGGAAGGGGATGGGATAGATAGAGAGTTCTGGTGGTGGGAATTGTGTAGAAATGTACCTTTCTTATCCTATGGTCTTGTCAATATATCCATTTTATAAATAAAAATTTAAAAATAATAATAAAATTAAAATTAACATTGGTTTACAACAGCATAAGATTTTAAGAGTGGTGGTGGGTGGTGACACAGCTGGTTGAGTGCACATGTTACAACGTACAAGGACCCAGATTCAAGCCCCCTATCCCTACCTGCAGGGGGAAAGCTTTGTGAGTGGTGAAGCAGTGCTGCAGTTCCCTCTCTATATCCCCCCTTCTCTCAATTTCTGGCCGGCTCTATCCAATGTATAAAGATAATAAATAAATAAAAAGTTTTAGGAGTATAAGCTGGTAGCACACTGGGCTGAGTGCACATATTACAGTGAACAAGGACCCTGGTTCAAGCCCTCAGTCCCCACCTGCAAAGTGGGAAGCTTCATAAGTGGTGAAGCAATGCTGTAGGTGTCTCTCTTTTCTCTATCCTTCCCCTCTTTCTGGATTTCTCTCTGTCTCTATTAAAAACATAGAAAATATATTAAAAATAAAATTTAGGTGTACATATGTGTGTATGACACACCACCAAATCTCCAGTGTCATTACACCAGAGACCCATCTACCTATTCTCCAAACTTCCCCTCCTCCTTCCAGCAGTAATCACCACAGATGTCACTGAGTCTGGGAGTCCATTTGTCTTTGTTCTCTAGATTCGACATGAGTGAAACCATCCAGTAGGTATCTTTCATGTCTTTTGTTTATTTCACTTAACACAGTCACCTCCATATCTACCCATCTGGCTCCAAAAAGTACAAGAGCACCTTTATTAATGGCAATATAGTTCCCACTGAGTATATATATATATCCCATGATATCTTCCCCCAGCATCCATAATGTTGCTTTCCTATTTTGGCTACACATGTGCTTTCAAATTGGTGTTTTCATTCCCTTCAAGTAGACGTGGTGTGCTTTTTAGTTTTACAGAAAGCAATCACAGCCCACAAATTGAGAGCTTCATATTCAACTCGTAAGTAAAGTGTTGTTGTCACTGTTGATATTGTTACCCATATGTTACAGATGAGAGAACAAATGCCCGAGGAGGTGGAGTGGTTTGCTTGCCTTCCCATGATGGGAAAGGGCAGACTCAGGGCTCCAGTGCCTGGGCCTTCCACTCCAGGACACAAGCTGAGTTTAGTCTAATGAAGACAGAGCAGAAGAAGCTATACGGAGACGTGGAGAACAGATGTGGCTCGGGAATGGAGGCCAAAGGCTGTACTTGCCGCCTTTTGTTCTGAAAGGTTTTCCGTGTGAGCCTGGCATGACTTTGACAGACATAGTGGGTGATGCTGAAGTCTCCTGTGACACATCAACGACAGCACAATGTCTTTCCAGAGGTCTAGGTGTAGGGTTTAAGGACAACGAGCCCCAGCATGCGGAGCGCTTGATACAGTTGGGACAAATTGGGCCATGAGTGACATAAATACTGTTCAAGTAAGGACAGGACAAAAAGCCATACAAACCAAAGAGATAAACCTGCAGCAGCAGAGCCACCGGAATGACTAAAGTCCGGGCAGCATTACCTGTCCTCTGGCTGCTGGCTTGGCATTCTCTCCCCGCACCCTAGTTTCCTCCCAAAAGGTGAGGGTATGCTAACCCACAGCTCTAGCTTGCCTCCCAGTGCTCCCCTGCAGTGGTTTTGACTAGAAACTCACAGAGAAGGGCGGGGAGGGAGCACTCTGGCATCCACCAATGGGCTTGGCACAAGTGTGTGGTCACAGCCCACATTCCATCCTCATGTATCTGAGCCTCCTCCAGAAAAAAGGCATTTGTCACTTAGGCCTTCATGCCGCCCCCAACTATAGCTACTATTATTTATTTGTTTATTTATTTATTTATTTCTTCTTCTTTTTTGTTCCCTCCAAGGTTACTGCTGGGCTCAGTGCCTACACTATGAATCCACTGTTTCTGGCAGCTTTTTGTTTTCCATTTTATTTAATAGGACAGAGAGAAATTGACAGGGAAGTGGGAGATAGAGAGGGAGAAAGATAGACACCTGCAGACCTGCTTTCCTGCAGGTGGGGAGCTGAGGGCTCGAACCTGGATACTTGCACGGGTCCTTGTGTTTAGTACTATGTGCACAAAACCAGATGCACTACCGTTTGGCCCTTCTAGCTACTACAATTTACTGCTGTATCGTTGTGTTGACCGTGCTGCATCTTCAAATACTTTCCAACACCCAGAGCGTCATAATCTTGATAGACAAAAGCAAAGCAAAACCCTCCATTGTCTTGACACTGCTAGGAAAGAGCTGATTAATCCTCAACTACCTACCAACCCCGACCCAACTGTGATGTGGAGATGACAGTTGCTCTACAATCCCAATATTCTCCCCATGCCCAAGACAAGCTTCTGCTCTCAACAAATGCAGCCAGAAACTTGGAGCCCCAAGAAGGCCTGTGGGGCTAGAGAACCAACATGGCTAGAGAGAATGATGCTTCATTGCAATGTGACGAGCAGCAGGACACTCCTGACCCAGAAGTGTATCCCTGGGTGGAATCCGGGTCTTCCCACCTCTTCTAGCAGACTGCCAGCCTGTGAGCGCCCCATCTCTGAAGCCGCACTGCCGAGAAGAGGGCACTGGCAGTGGTAATGGGTCCTCCTGCTGACATGGATGCCCACAGTGATGAGTGTCAAATATGCCAGCTCCATCATGGCACACCCCCCTCCCTGTGCTCACTGGGGAAGAGAAAAGGAGAACCATGGAAGCAAAGGCAAGAAACCCAGTCCTTCTAGTGATGGCTTTGACACTCAGGAGGCTCTTGGGAACCTCAAGAGAAAAACTGAAGCAGAATCTTGTAATTCAGTGGCAGGATTTTAGGACCTAGTAAAGGATTCATATGGGAATCAGCAAGACAGTTCGCCTAGGAAGACATACGCTTTGTCATGTGAGAGAGGGAGATTCAAGTCCCCAGCCCCCTATAGCACTAGGGAAAGCATTGATCTTGTGGTCTCTTTCTCTCTCATTCTCTGTCTCTGAAAAAAAAAAAACCCAGAATGATAAAGTACCAGAAATGACAAGTTTAAAAAGAAGAAGAGAGGCAAGATGGTGGCACACCCAGAAGAGTGTACACTTTACCGTGTGCAAGGGCCTGGGTTTAAGTCCTAGGTTCCTCCCTGCAAGGGAAGATTCCGGAGTGGCAGAGAAAAACTGGAGGTGTCTCTCTGTCTCTCTCCTCCATCTTCGTTTTCAATTTCTATCACTAAGAAGAAAAAAGAAAAAATGGCACTGAGCCCAGAGTTCCAACAATCACCCTAGTAATAGTAATAATAATAAATAGAGGAGGAAATAGAAAACGTTTCATTCTTACCCACCACTGAAATGTGCTTATGCCTCACAAAAGTATGCCAAAAATACCTCTGTCAAGGCCTTTCTATATGTGTGACAGTGGGAAAACATTTATTTATTAATAAGATTGTTGATTTTATTAATTAATTGATTTTATTTAAATTAAACTATTAATTAGTTTCATTAATATTTAGCAGTAATCAATTATATTTAAGATCAAGGGATCACTAGAATTATACCCCTGTTAATTTTGTCAATTTTTATTTATTTATTTATTTAAGAAAGGAGACATTAACAAAATCATAGGATGGGGGGGTACAACTCTACACAATTCCCGCCACCCACTCTCCATATCCCATTCCATCCCCAATAGCTTTCCCACTCTCTATCCCTCTGGGAGCATGGACCCAGGGTCATTGTGGGTTGCAGAAGGTGGAAGGTCTGGCTTCTGTAATTGCTTCCCCGCTGAACATGGGCATTGACTGGTCGATCCATACTCCCAGTCTGGCTCTCTCTTTCCCTAGTAGGGTGAGTCTCTGGGGAAGCTGAGCTCCAGGATGCATTGGTGAGGTCTTCAGTCCAGGGAAGCCTGGCCGGCATCCTGATGGCATCTGGAACCTGGTGACTGAAAAGAGAGTTAACATATAAAGCCAAACATATTGTTGAAGAATCATGGACCCAAAGGTTGGAATAGTGGAGATGAAGTGCTGGGGGGTACTCACTGCAAACTCTAGTGTACTTCTGCTTTCAGGTATATATTTGCCCTAGTTTATGGATACGTGTGAACATATGCTCTATCTCCTGGAACCTGGTCTATATCTAGGTTTTGGGACTTTGTTAGGAAGTGAACCACCTGGGATGGAATCAGAGAATACTATAAAAGGAAAGGTCTCACCCGAGTGATGAAGCTGAAGGGTTGTCATTCCACACCTGAAGTCTCTGGGCACAGTCTGAAGTGAAGCATGCTGGGGTGGCACTCGTTGCATTGATTAGGTTGCAATCAGCGGATGCAATCTTATTTGATAAGAATTGGGAGAAGCATATGGGAAAGTGGGCCCTACCCTAGGATCCCAGGACTGGGGGAAGTTTAGGTTCTATAGTGGAAATGTGAGGTTCATGCTGTCTTAGGGTTCAAGAAGACAATGGATAGTTACTGTTATCATCACATTATTTGGTAATTGGGTTAACTTTAAAAAGTCCGTTTGTTAGACATAGAGTCAATTTTTCCCCCTCTCATATTAATTAAATAGTGATTTATATTACTACAATTTAATACGTGTGTACATCTTGTCAATTTTTAAATCAATACTAAACCACTAATAAAATGAACTTTAAGAAAAAGAAATTAAAAGTATTCAAATTGGAACAAAAAAGGACATGGGGATCATATCAGGGAAGGCCTCCTCAGAGCCAGGAAGGAAGTGAAGTTGGAGTTAGGGTTTGAAAGAGAAGGAGCACCCAGCCCAGCAAAGAGGAGGCAGGAAACAGGGAGGTAGATGATTCTATACGTGACACTGTTGTTACTTGAAATAATAAAGGACCATGAGAGCCTCATCTCTACTTCTCTGCCACCCCTAGTCACCTTTAGCCTGCCCCCATCCCAACTCTGCAGTTAACCGCCAGGCAGAGAGGACTCAGGAGAAGACAGGAAGGAAAAGTGCAGAAGGTCCTCTGGGCAGTCGGTTGATAGGAGAGCACAAGAGGTCCTGAGTTCAATCCCTGGTACCACATAAGCTGAGTGATGTTCTGGGTCTTTCTCATTATCTAATACAGTGTGTGTGTGTGTGTGTGTGTGTGTGTGTGTGTGTGTGTGTGTGTGTGTGTGTGTGTTGTGTGTGTGTTTGGGGGGTGCTGTCTTATTTATTCTGTGTCTATTCACAAACAACCTCTAGAATTGTGACATATCAATATCTTACTCTTTCTAACTGCAATTTATTTATTTATTTATTTATTTGCCACTGGGGTAGGGCTTAGGGCCTTCATGACTCTACCATTCCTAGTGGTCATGTTTTGATAGAGAAAGGGAGATAGAGAGGGAGTGAGAGAGGGGCAGAAAGAAAGAAAGACATACCCACAATGACCCTGGGTCCATGCTCCCAGAGGGATAGAGAATGGGAAAGCTATTGGGGAGGGAATGGGATATGGAGACTTGGGTGGCGGGAATTGTGTGGAGTTCTACCCCTCCTATCCTACGGTTTTGTTAATGTCTCCATAAATAAATAAATAGATAAATAAATAGAAAGAGAGACATTTATAGCAATGCTTCACCACTAATGAAGCTTCCTCTCTGCAATTGGGGACCCAGGATTTGAACCCACGCATGGTGATGTGCACTCTCTACTGGGTGTGTCACCATCTGGTCTCATAAACAATTTTTTTTAAGGTCAGGAGAACCACAGATAAGTCCAACCTAGGAGATGTCAACTTGGGGACTGGAAGCCACCAGCCCCAAGTTAGAACTGCTGGTACCAACTCAAGATTACAGAGGCGGGGCCCCCTGGGCCCAGAAAACATAGAGCCCTCCCAATCACATCTGGAGGGCAGGACACAGGCCCACGAGAGGGTCAGCACACCTGAACTTGAGGAATTCCCTCTTGGCAGGTGTGACTCCTGGGAGAGAAGAGAGGGTGGGGTAGTCAGAGGTGCAAGCCATTTGATAGTTCAGAGAGCTACCTGACTCTTTCCTCTGTCCTGGGAGCCTGGGGGTAGGAAGGGATGCTGAGAGAAACAGATTAAGTCAGTAGGAGCTGGCTGAAGTGGCAGCACCCTCATGCCTGCACCCCACACCTCATTCCTTCCTCCTGTAAAAGGCAGCAAGCCTTGGGGCTAATTCCTGACTGCCTGGCACTGTTCTGGCTTTACCATCCATCTTCAGCTGTGCCAGGCTCCTTCCCATCTACTGAAGTTGCCTGCCCAGGCCTGATGGGATGGCAATCCTGTTAGCAGGATTTCTTCTTTACATCATTGGCTATGAAGCTAAATAAAATAAACTCGCCCTGTCTCCAGAGATTTCACCCTGACCCATTTCTCTGAACACCATCAGGCCCTGATGAGGATGTAGGAGGGGAAGTTTTTTTTTTTTTTTTTTTTTTTTTTAGTTTTTCTATTTATAAAAAGGAAACACTGACAATACCATAGGATAAGAGGGGTACAACTCCACACAATTCCCACCACCAGAACTCCGTATCTCATCCCCTCCCTTCATAGCTTTCCTATTCTTTATCCCTCTGGGAGAATGGACCCAAAGTCATTGTGGGATGCAGAAGGTGGGAGGTCTGGCTTCTGTAATTGCTTCCCCGATGAACATGGGCATTGACAAGTCGATCCATACTCCCAGCCTGCCTCTCTCTTTCCCTAGTGGGGCGGGGTTCTGGAGAATCAGAGCTCCAGGACACATTGGTGGGGTCATTTGCCCAGGGAAGTCTGGTTAGCATCTGAAACCTGGTGGCTGAAAAGAGGGTTAACAAATAAAGCCAAACAAGTTGTTGACTAATCATGAACCTAAAGGCTGGAGTAGTGCAGATGAAGAGTTAGCTACCCATTCTGTAGATAGCTAGTAGGCATCTTTTAGTCATATTCCAAAGGGCCTGTGGCTATACAAGTTTTCTCCCCCCCGCCCCAGCCTGAAATCTGAATCCTAGTTATTGTCTAGGGAGATGATGTCATGGCTGGAAAAAGGACCAGAAGGCTATATCAGGGAAGACAGTAGCTCCTAAATATGGGAAAGGTGTATAGATATTATTAACTGTAAACCCCATCGATTTGATCTGATCTGGGGCCCATATTCAGCTTAGGAGCTTATGTGACCTCTGCATCCCTGTAGATCCAACCTCAAAGGAACCAAAGATGTTTCTCTGCCTTTGGGAGAAGACCTTGGAGCCAGAGGTAGGGCACATGCCTGTCCAGGTTTGAGGCCTGATACCACCACATGGGAGAAGTACTGCGCCAGGGGAAGCTCCAGTGTTGTGGTGTTTTTCCATTTCTGTCTCTTTCTCTCTCACTCTCTGTCTGAATGAAAAAGAGATGACCCAGGGGCACTGAAATCTCACATGCTCAAGGCTCTTATTCTGTAAAAGGGAAAGGAAAGTGAAAAGAAAAAGGAGGAGGAGAAGTAGAAGAAGGAGAAGGAAGCAGAGGAGGAGAAGAAGGAGAAGGAGGAAAAGAAGACGACAATTTCTCTGCCCTCTTCTCTCCTCAGCCAGGGGCAAGCACATAAAGTCCTTCCTACTTATGGTAGCCAAGGAAGTGGTTCAATGGATAAAGGACAGAATTTACAGGTAGGAGGTCCTGAGTTCAATTCCCTGCATTGCATATGCTGGAATGATGTTCTAATTCTTTCATTCTTACTCATTTAATTTTAAACAGTATTTTTTAGACAGTATTTCCTGGGTTTGGAAGATAGCTTACCCAGTGAGGCATGCACCTGAGTGTGTAAAAACCCCAGGTTCAAGGTTGGCACCACAGAGCACCGCAGTGCCGGGGGAGGGTGGAGTGGGGCTCCAGTGATGGTAGATGTGTCCTCCATCTCTCTCCCTCCCTCTCTATCTCTTTCCCTTTCTATCCTACTTCTCCACCTGAAATAAAAAGAACTGGGAAAAAAAAAAAAAAAAGAAAGGTTTGTAAGCAGTGGAATCACAGACATGGAAGCCCTTTCTTCCTTGAGGACAGAAACAGTGATGAGGGTGGCCAAGGAGAAGTTCCTGGCTCACACCGAGGAAGCTAGGCAGCTGGAATCGGGGTCCTTCTGGCTCCCTCATGCCACCTGATCACCTGATGCAAGACCTCCCCTCTCGAGGCTCATTTTCTTCATTTGCAAAATAGAGTGAGGCGGTACCTGCCTCTGGGACAGGTACACAGAGCCTGGTGTAGGGTCCGCAACAGCAAGGCTTCCGGCCACTCCTTCCTGAGTGTCACAGTCTCTAGCAGTTGCTGTCAGGTGGCATGGAAAGAGGAGGCCACCTTTTTTCTCTGGGCCCTTTAGAGGAAATAATAAAAGTTTAGGGGGGGAGGCTTCCAGGGCCAGAGGCATGTGCGCGTATCACTGATGAGATGAGAGGGTGCTTAATGCTCCTGACTTACTGCCCAGCAAAAGCGGCACAGGTACCTCAGCTGTTAGCTGGGGAGAACAGGAGAGCACTTTTCGAGGTCACAGGATTCGCCTTGCCCTCTCCACATGCCACATTCCCTGTGTCAAAATTTCTAATGAACCCATTTTTATTTGGTTCTCTCCCACCAGAGTTATCTTTCAGGCTTGGTGCTTACAACACTCCACTGTTTCCTGTGGTGATTTTATTTATTTTTTTATTTTTTTGCTTCCAGGGTTATCACTGGGTTAGGGTGCCTGCACTAGGAATCCACTGCTCCTGGAGGCCATTTTTCCCATTTTGTTGCCCTTGTTGTTACATTGTTGTTGTCATTGCTGTTGTTGGATAGGACAGAGAGAAATCTAGAGAGGAGGAAAAGACAGAGACGGGGAGAGAAAGACAGACACCTGCAGACCTGCTTCACCACCCGTGAAGCGACACCCACCCCTGCAGGTGGGGAGCCAGCTGCTGGAACCTGGATCCTCACACCTGTCCTTGTGCTTCAAGATACATGTGCTTAACCTGCTGCTCTATAGCCCAACCCCCTGTGGTGATTTTTTTCATTGTTTTTTTTTTAATATTTTATTTTATTTATTTATTCCCTTTTGTTGCCCTTGTTGTTTTATTGTTGTAGTTATTATTGTCGTCATTGTTGGATAGGACAGAGAGAAACGGAGAGAGGAGGGGAGACAGTGAGGGGGAGAGAAAGACAGACACCTGCAGACCTGCTTCACCACCTGTGAAGCGACTCCCCTGCAGGTGGGGAGCCGGGGTTCGAACCAGGATCCTTATGCCGGTCCTTGTGCTTTGCGCCACCTGCGCTTAACCTGCTGTGCTACAGCCTGACTCCCCGGTGATTTTTTTTATAGAGAATGAGATAGTAGAGAGATAGAGAAGGAGAGATATCTGCAGCACTGCTCTACTGCTCATGAAGCAACTTCCTTGGAGGTAGGAATAGGAGGTTTTAGCTCAGGTCCCTGCACAAGCCAACGTGTGTACTCTACTGGGTGTGCCACTACCCAGTCCCTCTTGACTGGCTTCTTTGTGGCCGATGTCTTATCAACAATGGCATGGGTTTTGTATAAAATAAAGTGCTCCTTTGGTGTTATGCCAGAGAGAGAGAGGGAGAGGGAGAGGGAGAGGGAGAGGGAGAGGGAGAGGGAGAGGGAGAGGGAGAGGGAGAGGGAGAGGGAGAGGGAGAGGGAGAGGGAGAGGGAGAGGGAGAGAGAGAGCCTCAAGGAAAGGTTAGGGAAGGTTTTAAGCAATTTTTTCCAAGTTCAGCACACGATGTGGTCTAAGATGAGTAACAAAGCCGGGAGGTAGTTTCACAGGTAGAAAGAGGGCAGGACTTGCACGCATGAGGCCTCGCTGGCTCCTGGTTCTGCTCTTTGGAGTAGAGCAGTGCTTTGTGTTCTATATCTCGCTTTTTCTCTCATAAAAATAAATAGATCCTTAGTCAACTGTCAGGCATGCTGGTGCTTAGTTATGTAAATAGAATAGTGTTAAGCAGGGGGGATTAAACCAAATGAAACAGAAGGGGTTTTTAGAAGCAGAATTAGAAGCATACCAACAGTCAACAATTTGTTGTCTTTGTACTCTATATATTAACTCTTACTTCAGCCACCAGGTTCAAGATGCTAACGTGATGCCAACCAGACTTCCCTGGATAGACAACCCTACCAGTGTGTTCTGGTGCTCTGATTCCCCAGAACCCGGCCCCACTAGGGAAAGAGAGAGGCAGGCTGGGAGTATGGATTGACCCATCAATATCCATGTTTAGCGGGGAAGCAATTACAGAAGCCAGACCTCCCACCTTCTGCATCCCACAATGACCATACTCCCAGAGGGATAAAGAATAGGAAAGCTAGGGGAGTCGGGCGGTAGCACAGTGGGTTAAGTGCACATGGCACAAAGTGCGAGGACTAGCATAAGGATCCCGGTTCCAGCCCCCGCCTCCCCACCTTCAGGGAAGTCGCTTCACAAGTGGTGAAACAAGTCTGCAGGTGTCTTTCTCTCCCTCTCTTTGTCTTCCCCTTCCTCTCTCCATTTCTCTCTGTCCTATCCAACAATAATGACATCAATAACAACAACAATAATAACTACAACAATAAAACAACAAGGGCAACAAAAAGTAATAAATAAATAAATATTTTTTAAAAGAATAGGAAAGCTATGGGGGGGGTTCTGAGTGGTAGGAATTGTGTGGAGTTGTACCCCTCTTATCCTATGGCATTTGTCAGTGTTTCCTTTTTATAAATAAAAATTTTTAGAATGTAAAACATTAATTCCCCAATAAAGAGATTTTTTTTAATTAATAAATAAATAAATCTTTTAAAAATGCTTAAGATGGAAACGCACTTTCCAGTCTCTAGGCAATGAATGATAATGGCTTAAAAAAAAAAAAAAAACTTCAACCAGGGCAACAAAGGGGGAAAAAATGGCCTCTAGGAGCAGTGGATTTGTGATGCAGGCACCAAGCCCCAGGAATAAGCCTGGAGGCAAAAAAAAAAAATCTTCCTACCTGTTTCCGCTCTAAAATGTTTCTTCAAGGAGCATATGTTTTTGTAAGAATTATGTCTTATATAATAATGCAGAGGAGGAGAAGGCAGATCAGGGGAACTCACTCAAGCCTCCTTATATTGCTGACCCCTATTTCCAATTGCACTCTCCTTCTCTGGATAGAAGTCATCAAACTAGGGTCTACTGAGGGATACTGATCACCTGGGGGTCGGTACAGACCTTGTGCTGAAGTCCTTAGCGGCTACCAAGGAGGAGAAAGAAAAGATCCATGAGTCCAGTGCCTTTTCAAGGGTGGACAGAAGAGTAGCCAAGGTGTTGAACGGTGATACACCCAGTTGAAAGCACACTTTTCTATGCACAAGGACCAGGCTTGGAACCCCCACTCCCCACCTGCAGGAGGAAACTTCACTAGTAGTGAAGCAGATCTGCAGATGTCTCTCTCTCTCTTTCTCTCTCTCTCTCCCCTTCTATCTCCCCCTCCCTTCTTAATTTCTGTTTGTCATAACTAAATAAGAAAAAAAGAAGGAAGGGAGGGAGGGAGGGAGGAAGGAAGGAAGGGAAGAAGGGAAGGAGGGAGGGTGGGGTGTCCATAGGTAGCGTACCTGGTTAAGTACACATAATAGTAGGTGCTCCGGTGGGGAGTATAGCATAATGGTTATGCAAAGAGACTTTTCATGCCTGAGGCTCTCAAGTCCCAGGTTCAATCCCCCACACCGCCACACACTGCAGAGCTGAGCAGTGCTCAGGTAAAAAAAAAAAAAAGAAATAGTAGGGTTCATAATACAAAGTGCAAGGGAGCAAGGATCGGCACAAGGATCCCCGTTGGAACCCCTAGCTCCCCACCTGCAGGGTCGATACACAAGTGTTGGGTAGTATGCCACCTCCCCCTGGCTTCTGCTTAACCATATGCCTATATAGAGATTTACTGATCCCATTCAAAGCTTTGGTCTATTTACATAAATCACTTTTACATTTACATAAAGCACTCCCTCCAGGGCATTGGTGGTTCAGTGATAGGATTCTCGCCTGTTCCGCCCCCTCCTTGTCACACTCTGATTTTCACCAGTCACTTTTCTCTCCACCCTCTCTATATCACATCCTGTTTCCACCCTACTTGGAGAGTATAAAAACAGCTGCTCTTCTGATTAAAGACACTTGGAAATTGCTTTCCGGCTCCGAGAGTTCCAGAGTGTATCTCCTGCGGAAGTTAGTGCGGCACGAGTTCCTGATCCCTCTCCCACGCAGCAGCCTAGATCGGCTCCAGTTGATTTCTCTCCAACCCAGAGAGCACTAGCTCGGGAAGAAGTACCCTCAGGCTATCCCGGCATCCTAGCTCGGGAAGAAGCACCCTCAGGCTATCCCGGCACACAAGTGGTGAAGCAGGTCTGCAGGTATCTGTCTTTCTCTCTCTTTGGCTCCCCGTCCTCTCTCAATTTCTCTCTCTCCTATCTAACAAAAAAAAATGACCACCAGAAGCAGTGGATTCATAGTGCAGGCACTAAGTCTCAGGGATAACCCTGGAGGCAAAAAGAAAGTAAGAGAGAAAAGAAGAAAGGGAGAAAGAGAGAGAACGAAATAGGAAAAAAAATGCCCACCAGGAGAAGTGGATCTGTTGTACAGGCATCAACCCCTAGCGGTAATGCAGGTGACAATAAAAAAATACATAAATAAGTAAATTGGCCTGGTACTGGTGCACTCAGTGAAGCCTACATATTAGGATGCATAAGGACCTGGGTTTAAGCCCCCCTCCCCACCTGCAGTAGGAAAACTTCATGAGCAGGAAGCAGTTCTATCTTTGTCTCTCCCACTCATCTCCCCCACCTCTCAATTTTTCAATTTGTATCTCTTTCCTAACAAATAAAGAAAAAAGAAAAGAAAAGAAAAAAATGAGCATGGAGTAGTAAATTCATCACACTGGCACCAAGCCCCCAGCAATAGCATTAGTGGCAATTAAAAATCAAACAAACAAAATAAAGAGTCATCATCACAAAGTTGTTTAAAAGGGAGCCAGACCATTAAACAGGAGGGAGAGAGGCCCACTGGAGCCCCAGTGGTCCCTCTCAAATGTCCCCAGGCCTCCAGTGGCAGAAGCCCTTTTGATCTCTGAAACCAGAAAGGAAACACATGTTGAAAACTTTGCAATAGTCAACTGAAAAGAGACAGAGACAAGGAGGATGGGAGAGGGGGAGCTCTCTCGCTCAGTAATTGGGAAATGTATTTTTGCTGGAGATCCATTTCCACTTAAATGACTCCATGGGGCTCCGTTTTAGAACAAGCCATAGGATGCTCTTACCAATCAAATGCATCCTCTGGGAAGGGTATCGAGGTTGACTGGGGAATTTGGCTAAGTTATCTAGTTGCTGTATGAATCCCTCAGTTTCTGAGTGTGAATAAGACTGTGGTCACGAGCAGGTGGGTCAGACTTGCTGTAAATTCCCTGTCCCTTTGTCAATCATTGTTAAATTAAAAGGAAAAAAAAAGGAAGGAAGGAAGGAAAGAAGGAAGAAAGGAAGAGAGAAAGAAGTAGGCTGAGTGTATGGATCAACCTGCCAACATCCATGACCACTGGAGAAGCAATTACAGAAGCCAGACCTTCCACCTTCTGCACCCCATAAAGAATTTTGGTCCATAGTCCCAGAGGGATAAAGAATAGGGATGGTTCCAATGGAAGGGATGGGATGCAGAACTCTGGTGGTGGGAACCAAGGAATTGTAGCCCTGTTACCTTACAATAGTGTTAATCATTATTAACTCACTAATAAAAAAAAAATTAATTAAAAAAAAAGTTCTGTGCCCCTGGAGAGCTCTGTGCTAAGCTGTGCTGGCGTAGGGGGTCACGGGAGCCTGTGGATTTGTTTCTATTAATTGCCTCCTTCAAGAATAGCTTTCTTTGAAATTTCATTTCTTTACCTAGCTCTCTTAAAATAAATGCATTCAGGCTTGGGAGACAGCATAATGGTTCTGCAAAAGACTTTCCTGCCTGAGGCTCTGAGGTCCCAGGTTCAATCCCTAGCACCACCATAAGCCAGACAGACCTGAGCAGTGCTCTAGCCTCTGTGTGTGTGTGTCTTTCTGATTCTCTCTTATTAAAACCAACCACCGGAGGTCTGGCGGTAGCGCAGTGGGTTAAGCACACATGGAGCAAAGCGCAAGGACCCAGGTAAGGATCCTGGTTCCAGCCCCCAGCTCCCCACCTGCAGGGGAGTCGCTTCACAGTCTGTGAAGCAGGTCTGCAGGTGTCTATCTTTCTCTCCCCCTCTCTGTCTTCCCTTCCTCTCTCTATTTCTCTCTGTCCTATCCAACAACAGCGACATCAATAACAACGATAATAACCATAACAACTATATAAAAAAAACAAAACAGGGCAACAAAGGGGGGAAAATGGCCTCTGGGAGCAGTGGATTCGTGGTGCAGGCACCAAGCCCCAGCAATAACCCTGGAGGCAAAAAAAAAAAAAAACCAATCACTAAAAAATTAAATAATAAATAAGTACAGTAAAAGCTGAGAGGTGTCACACCTGCTAGAGTAAATGTGTTACAGTTCTCCAGGACCTGGGTTCAAGCTCCTGTTGAGGGACAAGGAGTAGCAAATAAGAGTAGTTACAGGTGTGGCTTAGAAAGGTGGAGGTGGGAAGGCTTGGGTTTTAAAGCAAGACTCCTGGTGTTGAGTGGGCTCTTTTTCTGCCCTCTCTGCCCAGACCGCCATGTAAGTGTTACCTTGATCTTTCCCTCTCTCTCTCTCTCTCTCTCGTTCTCAATTTTCCCAAATAAAGTTTAAAGTGCCTGAATAATCATGCTCTCTCCTCAATTCTTTGTTAAGATAACATGTCACAAACTTTTTAATGTTGGGGAAACAAACACCAGCCTCCCCATAACACTCCCACTCCCCACCTGCAGGGAGAAAGCTTCACTACCATTAAAGCAGAGTTTCAGGTCTCTCTCTCTCTCTCTCCCTCCCTCCCTCCCTCCTTCCCTCTCTCCCTGTCTCCCTCTCCCTTCTCTAGTGATTTCCTTCTGTCTCTACCCAACAAATAAATTTATTTATTTATTTATTTGTTTGTTTGTTTTTATTTAAGAAAGGATTAATTAACAAAACCATAGGGTAGGAGGGGTACAACTCCACACAATTCCCACCACCCAATCTCCATATCCCACCCCCTCCCCTGATAGCTTTCCCACTCTCTATCCCTCTGGGAGCATGGACCCAGGGTCATTGAGGGTTGCAGAAGGTAGAAGGTCTGGCTTCTGTAATTGCTTCCCCGCTGAACATGGACGTTGACTGGTCGGTCCATACTCCCAGTCTGCCTCTCTCTTTCCCTAGTAAGGTGTGTCTCTGGGGAAGCTGAGCTCCAGGACACATTGGTGGGGTCCTCAATCCAGGGAAGCCGGGCCAGCATCCTGATGGCTTTTGGAACCTGGTGACTGAAAAGAGAGTTAACATACGAAGCCAAACAAGTTGTTGAGCAATCATGGACCCAAAGCTTGGAATAGTGGAGAGGAAGTGTTAGGGAGGTACTCACTGCAAATTCTAGTGTACTTCTGCTTTCAGGTATATATTTTGCAGTAGTTTATGGATACGTGTGAACATTTGCTCTCTCTCACAGAAACTGGTGTATATCTAGGTTTTGGGACTTTGTTAGAAAGTGAACCACCTGATATGGAATTAAAGTATACTATGAAAGGAAAGGTCTCACCCGAGTAATGAAGCTGAAGGGTTGTCATTCCACAAGTGAAGTCTCTGGACACAGTCTGAGGTGAAGCATGTTGAGGTGGCCATCGTTGCGTTGGTTAGGTTGTGATCGGCGGATGCAATATTATTTGATATGGATTGGGAGATGCATACGGGAAAGTGGGCCCTATCCAAGGGTTCCAGGACTGGGGGAAGTAGGGGCTCTATAGTGGAGATGTGAGGTTCCTGCTGTCTTAGGGTTCAAAAAGACAATGGATAGTTAATGTTATCATCACATTATTTGGTAATTGGGTTAACTTTGAAAAGTCCTTTTGTTAGGGTTTGCTGTACAGTACCCAGTATCTTGTATATAGCTGTGCACAAATAAATATATTTAAACATAGGTTTGCATTTTGTTCGAATTCATAGGCAAATAAGACCTAAATTCCCGGTGTCTGTTCTGTACTTCGATACTTTGACTATTGTCGCAGCACCTGGTAAATGCAGGGCCAGCTGCTGGTAAATGCAGCGCTCACAGCAGCCTGTAAACACAGCTGCAGTCCCTCTGCCACTGGGGGGCTAAATGCCTCCTGTCTTCTGTCTTGAGAGAGAAGCAGCCAGAAGCTGCTGGCAGCCTTCTCAGCAAACATGCGGGTGGGAATGTGGATGCAGGCAGGGTGCTCACAGGCTCCCTGTCAACGTTTCAGGACTGTTGGCTGTGGTGAGGTCCACCCCCACCACCACCCACACACACACAGAGGTGCCATCTTTTCCCCTGCAAGAGGAAAGCAGAGCCTTTGCAGGGGGACCCTGCATGGAGACCCAGGGCAGAGACAGGATGCAGAAAGCACAGGCTCTGATGTTGACCTCATCAGCTAGACTTCCTAAATGAGCTTAGGCAAGTTCCTCCACCTCCCTGAGCCTGTGAAACGGAGACAATAACAGGAGCTTCTTAAGACGACTTTTAAACATAATTCTATTGTCCTTGTGATCATGCAGAAACAAAACATGCCCACACCCCTTAGAGATACCAAGTATGTAGAGAAGAAATAACGTGAGGGCTGGGGAGTTGCTTTAAAATAATCAACGAGCCTATGTAGCCCACATCCCTATAGGTCTGAGCTCACATTCTGTGGTCATGAGCAGCAACATTCCAAGTAATATTCCAACCTTTAGGTCATGATTAGTCAACAATTTGTTTGGCTTTATATGTTAACTCTTTTTTTAGCCACCAGGTTCCAGATGCTAACATGATACATACCGGACTTCCCTAGGCAGATGGCCCCACCAATGTGTCCTGGAGCCCTGATTCCCCAGAGCCCTGCCTCTCTAGGGAAGAGAGAGAGTGAAGGGGAGTTGGGCTGTAGCGCAGCGGGTTAAGCGCAGGTGGCACAAAGCACAAGGACCGGCATAAGGATCCCTGTTCGAACCCCGGCTCCCCACCTGCAGGGGAGTCACTTCACAAGCGGTGAAGCAGGTCTGCAGGTGTCTATCTTTCTCTCCTCCTCTCTGTCTTCCCCTCCTCTCTCCATTTCTCTCTGTCCTATCCAACAACAACAACAACAATAATAACTACAACAATAAAAAAAACAACAAGGGCAACAAAAGGGAATAAATAAATAAAATAAATATTTCAAAAAAAAAAAAAGAGAGAATGAAGCTGGGAGTATGCATCAACCTGCCAACACTCATGTTCATTGGGGAAGCAGTTACAGAAGCCAGACCTTCTACCTTCTGCATCCCATAATGTCCCTGGGTCCATGCTCCCAGAGGGATAAAGGATAGGAAAGCTATCAGGGGAGGGGATGGGATATGAAGTTCTGGTGGTGGGAATTGTGTGGAGTTGTAAATCTCTTATCCTATGGTCTTGTCAGTGTTTCCTTTTCATAAATAAAAATTTTAAAAAAAATAGTTAAGGAAAAGCAAAGTGGTGCATGGTGCCCCTGATGTCAAGTCCCAGAACAGACTAATCTACAAGAATAAAAAATGAGAACTGAAATGAAATGAGTGAAATGAAATGAGACCAGAAAAGAACACCAGGGAACTGAAAATGGTCTCTGATTTGATTTGAGAGACGATTACAGAGACAGAAGCATTTGAGAAAAACTTATCAACCTGCAAAGGAGTCAGAGCAACAGTTATAATAATAATAATAATAACAATAATAATAATTTACATATATTCAGGAAAAATTATTTTTAAATGTATGTTCAGAAAAGTAAGAATGGTAAGTGTGAAGTATGGTAAAGCAAAGGTGGTAAACTGTTGTCACTTAGAAAACCTCAAAGGATGTCCAGGAATATTTTGCCACTTTCTGTAAATATGAAATGATTTCAAAGTCCTCTCTCTCTCTCTCCCCTCCTCTTTTTCTGCCTGAAAAGCTTACCTCAGAGTGGTGAAACCCCAGTGATAACAACAACAAAATAAGTAGATAAAAAATAAACTGAGCCTTAGGTCAGGGAGGACAGTCATGAAGGTGTGACTCCTATAGGTGCAAGAGCTTAGGGGAAGGGACAGGAAAGGTGTCCAGTCTGGCCAGATCTTCCGAATTTGCCAGAGAAATGTAGATAGATAGATGCTAGCTAGCGTGTGTGTGTGTGTGTGTGTGTGTGTGTGTGTGTGTGTGTGTGTGTGTGTGTGTGTGTGTGTGTGTGTAAGTGACTCAGCAGTAAAGTACACCAATCTCTGGCACCACACTAAAAAAAAAAAAGAAGAGGAAGCTGGGGAAACCTCTTTGCTCTAATCTACCAGCTCCCAATTTGCTACTATTGAGCTAGACTGTCTCCTATTTAGGCAAAGGTCAGAGAGGACAGGAGACACAAATCTAATCTAAGGATGTCAATGGGTAGGATTAGGTTTCTTAAGGCTGGTGAAGCTGGCTGCTAAGTGGGCCAGCTGAACCCCAATGCTTCTAATTGGTCTCCTCAGCCCTCTGGGTTAGGGGTAGGCAGACTGGCACCACTTTCACTTGCACTCTGCCTGGTCTGGGTCCTGGGAGGTTAGAGTCTTTCCCAAATTCTCTGTCTCCTTTCTCAGTGCTCCCTCCCTCCAGATTCACCTAAAGAAGACCAGTGTGATGGGGTTGTCCATCTTTGCCCAAACGGCCCGTGTGTTTGCTAGTGTGTGCCTTTCCATTTTACTGATTGAAGGTTTAAAATATCTGGGGGGGGGGGGGGAGTATGTGTGAGTAGGAAAAGAAGGCTTTAACAGTAGAATAAAATCCATTCATTTGAGTCATATAAATACGCAAGAAAGAGAAGAGTCATGGGACAAATACTCACTGAGTATTACTTAGCACTTTAAAAAAAGACTATATTGTGTCCTTTGGGACAAAGTGGGTGAATCTGGGGTGATTACACTTAGTGAAGTAATTAAAGAAGTAAAGGACAATTGTGGGATGATTTCACTCATATGTGGAATATAGAGAATTGAAACACGTGAACCTGAAAATGAGAAAATGCATATATATAGTCAACCCATATCTTTGACTTTGGGAGAACTATAGTGGTTACCTCTGGAGGGTTGTGGGGCCACAGAATTTTGGTGGTGGGAATGGAGTGGAATTATATCCCTATTATCTTATATAATCTTGTAAATCACTATCAAATTACTAACAATAGTAATAAAACCAGCAGGAGTGGAGGTCTCCTTCTCATGTCCAGAGAAAGAGTTTAGGTTGGAGTAAATAGCATAATGGTTATGTAAAGAGATCCTCATGCCTGAGGCTCTAAAGCCCCAGGTTCAATTCCCCAAACCATCATAAAGCAGAGCTGAGCAGTGATCTAGTGCAAAAAAAAAGAAAAAGAAAAAAAAGAAAGAAAGAAAGAGTTCAAGTATTTACACTGAAATGCTTTCTAATTTCTCTGAAGTGTATGTGTGGTGCAAGCTCAGTTGCCTGGCAATGTTTAGAGCCAGAGAGTCTCAGATTAGCATCGCAAAAGTCAATTAACAAGGCAATTTCTTCCCTGGGCTTGTATTTGTTTATTATTAATGAACTACAAGACCTCCTGTTTTGGTAAACTAGCCTAGGTAACTGGGGAGCAGAGTCCAAACATTATTTTTTTCTCCCTTAATGGCCCCAAACATTCATCTCCTACAGAGAAAACTATATACAACCCCAGAGAAGGCTCCCTGTTCCAGCCAACGAGGAAGCACACTGCAGCAGAGCTGATAAATATTTATGTGTGTTTATCCAAATGCCACAGACCTACCTGGCATGTTGCCACCCCTCCCACCTCATACAGAACTAACTGGCAGGGCTCATTTTGCAAGGAGTATATACACGAGTCTCAACAGCCCCGGCTAAAAGACTTTCAGGCTTTGTTTCCTGAATGTAATAACGTAAAAGTAAAAAAGCACCACCAGTTGGTTTGACCAATAAGGGTTGAAGACGCTTAACCACAAACTCTCTGTTCTATCTTTGGTTGAGGCATAAAACTATGTCCTTTTTTTTTCTTTTTTATTTATTTATTATTGGATAGAGACAGAGAGAAATTGAGAGAGGAGAGGGAGATAGGGAGGGAGAGAGAGTCTATGCCCAATGTTTGGCGTCGTGCGAAGATTATAGCGGTTTTGAAACCAAAGAAAGACCCAACACTGGCCGCCAGCTATAGACCAATTTCTCTCCTCTCCGTGTGTTACAAACTCCTTGAGAGGCTGCTTCTGTCACTTATTTCTCATCTTACAGAGAAATTCCTATCACACGCCCAGGCTGGTTTCCGCCCAGGAAGATCTACCTGCGAACAAGCCCTGGCCCTCTCAACTTACATTGAAAATGGATTCCAGAAGAATTTAAAGACGGGTGCTGTCTTTGTTGATCTCACAGCAGCCTATGACACGGTCTGGCACCGTGGTCTCCTAGTCAAGATCTCAAGATGCCTGCCTCCATGGGTGGCCAACACTATATCGTTTCTTCTCCAAAACAGAAGATTCCGGGTACATCTGGGTGACAAGTCTAGCAGATGGAGACTTGTCTCAAGTGGCCTCCCCCAGGGCTCTGTTCTGGCTCCTACGCTATTTAATATTTACATCAATGACCTCCCAGAAACTTCTTCAAGGAAGTTCATCTACGCCGATGACATCTGCTGTGCAACTCAGGCATCAAAGTTCGACATCCTCGAGGAAACACTCACGAAAGACATGTCTCTGATATCTGATTACTGTAAAAAATGGCGACTAATCCCTAGCACTGCAAAAACGGTATCATCTGTTTTCCATCTACACCATGCCTCGGCCTTGCGTGAGCTTAATGTGCAGCTTGGTGATACAAGAATCCGGCATGAAGCCCAGCCAGTCTATCTTGGCGTTACTCTCGATCGCACTCTGTCATTTCACAAACATCTCATAAAAACTGCAGCAAAGGTGGGCGCGAGGAATAACATCATTGCAAGACTGGCCAGCTCCTCATGGGGCGCGAGCGCTTCCACACTACGGTCATCCTCTCTGGCATTATGCTATTCCACTGCAGAATACTGTGCCCCAGGATGGTTCCGTAGCCCCCATGTCCACTTGGTCGATTCCAAATTATATTCCTCCATGAGGATAATTTCTGGAACCATCCGTTCCACCCCGGTTCCATGGCTGCCAGTTCTTAGCAACATCGCCCCGCCAGATATTTGTCGGGATGCGGCATCATCTAAGTTCATTTCCCACGTCTACGCTCGACCGGACCTGCCAATATACGCGGAGATCTTCGCCCACCCTGTCCAATGCTTGACGTCTCATCACCCAATCTGGTCCCCTACGCCTACACTGAACTTCTCTGTTCCAGTCTCTTGGAAACAGAGCTGGCAGTCAGCTGAGGTGAAGAACAAACACCTCATCACAGACCCCTGCAAGCATCAACCCACCCGGCTTTGACCTAGCACGTTATGATTGGGCCCTCCTCAATCGCTATCGAACAGGCCATGGCCGGTGTGCCACTATGTTCCATCGCTGGGGAGCCAGAGACGACCCGAACTGCCCCTGCGGCTCCAGACAGACTATGACCCACATAGTCAACGACTGCCACCTCTCCAGATTCAAAGGAGGTCTCGAAACTTTACATCAGGCTCAACCTGACGCTGTTAACTGGCTACGGAAGAAGGGCAAACGCTAGAAGAAGAAGAAAGGGAGAGAGAGACAGAGAGACACCTGCAGCTTTGCCATCAGGGGCTTTCCCCCTGCAGGTGGGGACGAGGGACTTGAACCCAGGTCCTTGCGCACTATAGTGTGTGTGTGCTTAACCAAGTGCACCACCGCCTGGCCCCCTTTTCTTCCCCCTTTTTAAAACAGACATGGCAAAACAGACAGGCAGAGAAAGAGTGAAAGCAACCATGCTGAATATGGGCCCCAGATCTAATCAGTGGGGTTTACAGTCAACAATATTTATACATTTTTCCCACATTTGGGAGCTCTTCTTTTCCTTTATGCAACTTTCTAGCCCTATTTCCAGTCATGACATCATCTCTCCAGACAATTACTTGGGTCCACCTGCATATCAGATGTCAGACTCGGGCAAAAACTAATAAAGTCAAGGGCCCCTTGGAATATAAGTAAAGTAGACCTACTAGTTATTTCCAAAAGAGACCCCAAATCTTTATCTACAATACTCCAGCCTTTAGTTTGATGATTAATCAACAATTTGTATGGTTTTATATGTTAACTCTTTTTCAGCCACCAGGTTCCAGATGCTACCATGATACTAACCGAATTTCCCTGGGCAAATGACCCCACCAATGTGTCCTGGAGCTCCACTTCCCCAGATCCCCACCCCACTAGGGAAAGAGAGACAGGCTGGGAGTATGGATTGACCTGCCAATGCCCATGTTCAGTGGGGAAGCAATTACAGAAGCCAGACCTTCCACCTTCTGCACCCCATAATGGCCCTGGGTCCATACTCCCAGAGGGACAAAGAATAGAAAAGCTATCAGGGAAGGGGATGGGATATGGAGTTCTGGTGATGGGAATTGTGTGGAGTTGTACCCCTCTTATCCTATGGTATTTTCAGTGTTTCCCTTTTATAAATAAAAATTAGAAGAAAAGAAGAAGGAGAAGGAGAAGAAGAGAAGGGGGTTGGGAGGTAGCAGCTGGTTAAGCACATGTGGTGCAAAGCGCAAGGACTGGCGTAAGAATCCAGGTTCAGGGGGACGGGCTGTGGCGCAGTGGGTTAAGCACAGGTGGCGCAAAGCGCAGGAACCGGCGTAAGGATCCCGGTTCGAGCCCCCGGCTCCCCACCTGCAGGGGAGTCGCTTCACAGGCGGTGAAGCAGGTCTGCAGGTGTCTATCTTTCTCTCCCCCTCTCTGTCTTCCCCTCCTCTCTCTATTTTCTCTCTGTCCTATCCAACAACGAATTGCGTCAACAAGGGCAATAATAATAACCACAACGAAGCTACAACAAGGGCAACAAAAGGGGGGGAAAATGGCCTCCAGGAGCAGTGGATTCATGGTGCAGGCACCGAGCCCAGCAATAACCCTGGAGGAGGAAAAAAAAAAAAAGAATCCAGGTTCAAGCCCCCGGCTCCCCACCTGCAGGGGAGTAGCTTCACAGGTGGTGAAGCAGGTCTGCAGGTGTCTGTTTTTCTCACCCCTCTCTGTATTCCCCTCTTCTCTCCATTTTTCTTTGTCCTATCCAACAACAAAGACATCAACAATAACAATAATAACCACAACAAGGCTACAACAAGGGCAACAAAAGGGGGAAAGAATGGCCTCCAGGAGCGGTGGATTCATGGTGCAGGCACCGAGCCCAGCAATAACCCTGGAGGCAAAAAAAAAGGAAAATAAAGAAGAATTTTGGCAGCAGAGGTAGATAGCATAATGGCTATGCCTTCGGCCATACCACACTGAACACGCCCAATCTCATCTGATCTCAGAAGCATAATGGTTATGCAAAGAGATTCTCATGCCCAGGTTCAGTCCCCTGCACCACCAAAAGCCAGAGCTGATCAGTGCTCTGGTAAAAAAAAGAAAAGAAAAGAAAAGAAAAAAAGGAAAAGTAAATCGTGCTACCTTTAAGTGCCAGAACATTTACTTGGGGCCTTTTTTTTTTTTTAATTTAAGAAAGGATTAATTAACAAACCATAAAGTAGGAGGGGTACAACTCCACACAATTCCCACCACCCAAGACTTTTTAAAAAATATAAATATAGGAGAGTCGAGCAGTAGCGCAGTAGGTTAAGCACAGGTGGCACAAAGCACAAGGACCAGCATAAGGATCCCGGTTCCAGCCCCCGGCTCCCCACCTGCAGGGGAGTCGCTTCACAGGTGGTGTGGCAGGTCTGCAGTGTCTGTCTTTCTCTCCCCCTCTCTGTCTTCCCCTCCTCTCTCCATTTCTCTCTGTCTTATCCAGCAACAACAACATCAGTAACAACAGCTACAACAACAATAAAAAAAAAAGATAAGGGCAACAAAAGGGAAAATAATTTTATATATATATATATATATATATATATATATATATATATATATATATATGTCTGTATAATTAGTGATGAAGTAGCAACTTACTATTGGGTAGTATGCCAGCTCCCTCTGGCTTCTGCTTAACCAAGCACCGGTATGCCTGTATAGGGACTGGTTTGATCCCACTCAAAACTGTGGTCTATTTACATAAATCACTTTTATATTTACATAAAGCACCACCCTCCCTCCAGGGCATTGGTGGTTCAGTAGTAGAATTCTCGCCTGCTCCGCCCCCTCTCCTTGTCACACCCTGATATTCACCAGTCACTTTTCTCTCCACCCTCTCTATGTCACATCCTGTTCCCACCCTACTTGGCAGGTATATATTAAAGACAGCATTGTGAGTTTTAGTTAGTTTTTAATTTTAGCTTAGCTCAGTTTAGATTGTGCTGCGTCCAGCATGAATAAAGAGATACTGCGTACAGCTCAGCCATGAGTCCCTGATCATCTGTCTCCCGAAACTCAGCCCAACAACTCACAAGATTATAAGATAATAGGGGCATAATTCCACACCACTACCATCATTAAGTTCTGTGTCCCCCATCACCCTGCAATGCTAACAACCATAGTTCTCCCAAGGTCACAAATATCAGTTGATGATATATAAATATATATTTTTTCTTTGTTTCAAGTTCATGTGTTTCAATTGTCTATATTCCAGATATGGGTGAAATCATCCCATAGTTGCCCTTCATTTCCTTATTTGCTTCACTAAGCATAATCACCACCAGTTCTATCCATTTAATTCCAAAGAACACATTATAGTCTTTTTTAAAAAAATATTTATTTATTTATTTATTCCCTTTTGTTGCCCTTGTTGTTTTATTGTTGTAGTTGATCTCGTTGTTGTTGGATAGGACGGAGAGAAATGGAGAGAGGAGGGGAAGACAAAGAAGAGGAGAGAAAGACAGACACCTGCAGTCCTGTTTCACTGCTTGTGAAGCGATTCCCCTGCAGGTGGGGAGTCGGGGGCTCAAACCGGGATCCTTACACTGGTCCTTGTGCTTAGCGCTACCTGCGCTTAACCCGCTGTGCTACCACCTGACTCCCCACATTATAGTCTTTTTAACTGCTAAATAGTACTTCTTTTTATTTATTATTTTATGTTTAAGATTCAAATTAGTGATTTAATTCCATTGTTAAAGGACATACCCCCCAATTCTAATTATTCCTCATAGGGTCTCCCACCTCATGATATTATAAACTTTTAATTAGGAAAATGAAAAGGCATGCACCAGAAAAGCACATGAACCATTTGGGCAAAAATGGCAGGCCCCATGTGGAAGCTGATGTCTATTTCTATTCACTTCTAAGGCCTTGCCTTCACTTCCTTTCTAAACCATGTCTACATCAATTACAGTTTCTGGCTATCCTTTTCCCTTCCTTCCCAGATAAGGGAAACAGTGCCTGACCTCCTCAAGTGCCCACCAGATTCTCTTCTTTTTCAGTGATGGAACAAAAACAAAGGTTCATGATCACAAAAGTTCCAGGTTGACCGCCTAGCCTCTCCACCTCATAATGATTCTGAGTCCATTGCTCCCAGAGGAATAAAGAATAGAAAATCTGGGAGTCGGGCGGTAGCGCAGCAGGTTAAGCGCACGGGGCGCAAAGCGCAAGGACCGGCTCAAGGATCCCAAGGACCGGCTCAAGGATCCCAAGGACCGGCTCAAGGATCGCGGTTCGAGCCCCTGGCTCCCCATCTGCAGGGGAGTCGCTTCATAGGCAGTGAAGCAGGTCTGCAGGTGTCTGTCTTTCTCTCCCCCTCTCTGTCTTCCCCTCCTCTCTCCATTTCTCTCTGTCCTATCCAACAACAACGACAACAATAACTACAACAATAAAACAACAAGGGCAACAAAAGGGAATAAATAAATAAAAATCTTAAAAAAAAAAAAAGAATAGGAAATCTTTCAATGGAGGGGATGGGATATGGAACTCTGGTGGTGGGATTTGTGTAGAATTGTAGCCCTCTTATCCTATGGTCTTGTCAATCATTATTAAGTCAGTAAAATAAAATAAATATATATATTTTTTAAAAAGTTCCAGGTCCCAGTGGAACTGGAGTTCAGAGCCCTTTGGTCATCTTCCCTTAACAATTCCACCTCTGCAAGTCTAGACCAAAACTACTTCGGAGGTACAGAAGGGAAGGAGTTCTGGCTGCTATTGTTGCTTTTCTGTTGGAAAATGGCTGTCTTTATCTTTCCCTAGTAGGGTGGGGTTTCCTACACATTAACAAGGTCATCTGCCTTGGGAGATGAAGATGAGATCATAGTAGTATCTGGAATGTGGTGGCTGAAAGGCAGTAAGATATAAAGCAGGGCAAAATGTTTAATAAGCAGGGAATGAGAATAGGAGCCCTAGCATGGACAGAAGCTAGGATGCCTATTTTAGGTATGTTCCTAGGAGCCCAGGACTTGAGTAATCTTTGCTTGAGCTTGATAGTTAACATGAAGTTGGATTAAAAACATTGTTTGGGATGATGGTGTCAGAAGAGAGAATAGAAATTGAAATCTAGGATGGGCAGAGGGTGGCTCCCAAACTTGAAAAATATATATTAATACAACTGATTGTTTATTACATCTGCTGGATCTGAGGCCCTTGTATATTCATATTTTGCATAGGTGTCTGTATAGCTTCTGAGTCCCTGTTGTCTGAGCTCACAACTCATGGTCATAACTGGGAACATTCTAGGCTTCACTCATTTCAGGATTAGTCTTCCCTTAAGTGTCAGAGTAGGATGACCCAGCCTCCCTTCAGAGAGTAGGGTAGTTCTTACTATTGCTAGTCTGTGGTGAAAATAAGGTCCTAGAGGCCCACAAAAGGGCTTATGATGATATTCCTCATGGGTGTGACCAGTGCTGGTGCAAAGAGGAATCCATTAGAGGTGTAGGCCCATAGTATCCATGGGGGAATTCCAGGGATTCCCTGACTAGGACCACTTGGGGACTTCTCTCACTGCCCATTCCATAAGCCACAATGAAGCACCAGTGGTGAGTATGAACAGGACACTGCATTTAGTCTTGTTCTTTTGTTTCTAGGCAATATAGTTGAGTCTAAAATTTTTGAAAGTATAAATTATTCAGGTCCATACACACAGTCCCTCAATAAAATTTTATTGAGTGCTTATCGTGTAAATTCCAGGTGCTGGGCACAAAACTAAACCTAAGAATGGCAATCTTCCAGGACCTCAGAAACCAACGAGAAGATAGACAGATGGGGCAGACAATCATTACAGGGCAGGTTCTGAGAGGTGTCCCCCACCCCAGGCTGCTGAGACACACAGGAAGGAGCTAAAAAAGTATCCTGGGGAGAAGCTAAGCGCACCTATTCCTGTCTGCCTTCTTAAGTTGGTTTTCCACTCTTGAGATGGCCAGTTCCTTCAGGTGGCCTTCTCGGGAGGCTGGCAAACCTCAGGTAGGCACACCTCAGGTGGGCATTCTTCGGGAGGGAATCACACCTCAGGTGGACACTCAGTAAGTGGACACTCCTCAAGTGACACGTTCCCTACCTTGCCCCCAGATCCTAACTTCCTCACTTATTTTTAAATTTTAAATTTTTTGCCAATGGGGCTCTGCTCCAACTCTGTTTTTCCACTCACTACCTGAAGATAGTTTTCTTGATTCCAGGTATAGGGTGAGAGACAGAGGGAGAAAGAGAGATATCACAGCACCATTCTACCACTCATGAAGCTTCTCCATGAAGGTGAGCTCTTATGTGGTGGCTGAGGACTTGAACCCAGGTGTTCATGCATGGTAAATCCTACACTTTACCAGCTAAACTATCTTCCAGCTCCCCCATCTTCTTCCTTTAGAGACAAGATAAAATCAATTGACGCTCCCTCCCATTCCATCACTAATTTTCTGTCTGTCACAATCTACCCTTCCCGGCTAACTAGGCTCTTGTAGACAGAGCACTCACTGACACCATGACAATGACACAGAGGGCACTCAGCAAGGCAAGGGACCTCAAGGAACTCTGGGAATGCTTCAGGGAGTATTGATATGGGGGTCAAAGGCCTGGGGCCTGCACATGATAAGAAAGCAGAGCACAGCTGCTTGTTCCTTCAGAGTCTGTGGGTCTGTGGGCGTATACTCACCTTCAATTACATTTTATGGAATTCTGCCTTGATGGCTTAATGAATACCTGCCTCCAGTGAGCCCTTTGTCTGGAAACCTTCTCCCCCAACCTTGTCAGCTTCAACTAGTTATTCAGCCCCACACACCCCTTCAGATTCGGGGAAAATGTGACTCTTTGGACTAAGCACCCAAAATGGGTGTCCTCGCCCAGCCAGGCTCTCTCCTCCATGACCTTCCCTGGAGTTGGCGATCTCAGGCTGTCTCTTTCAAAGTCATGAACTCCATGAGGGGTGCACAGTGTCCTACTTGGTCACTTCTGTCATCTTAGCTCTAACTCAGGGTTCGGGGCTTGGTGGGCAGATCACATACTCTTCTGGATTGCTCAGTCACTTCCAAGGAAGTGGACTCTCCCCAGAACCCGGTCCTCCTGTTTACACACATCCCAGCCCGGCTGAGGCTTGTGTTCGTTCGTTCCCTTTGAGTCTTTGCTGATCAAAAGCTTTAGCAGCAGAGACAAAGGTCTTCAGCCTTCAAAGATCTCATATGCCACATGACCTCAAGGAGGTCTTTGATGGGGACATGAAAAAAGTAATAAAACTTTAAAAGAAATTAATAGCTGAGTCACCACCTAAGATTCCCAGCACCCCATGGGCCAAAGTTGAGCAGTGTTCTGCTCTTTCATCCTCATAAAACAACAAATCAATCAATCCGTCTTGAGCAGGCCAAGTAGCTCATTTGGGTAGTGCACTGCTTTGCTATGTGCATAACGTAGGTTCAAGCCTGGCCCCTACCACACTGAAGGGAGCTTTGGTCTCTGTCTCTCTGTTTCTATCTAAAATAAATAAATAAACAAACCTTTTTAAAATTTATTTTCCCTTTTGTTGTGCTTATTTTTTTATTGTTGTTGTAGTTATTATTGTTGTTATTGATGTCATCATTGTTAGATAGGACAGAGAGAAATGGAGAGAGGAGGGGAAGACAGAGAGGGGAGAGAAAGACAGACAACTATAGACCTGCTTCACCACCTGTGAAGCGACTCCCCTTTAAGAATCTTCTGATCTCCTGCCAAAAAAACCAAAAAAAATAAAACAACAACAACAACAAAAAGCAATGTATTAAAAACAATCTAAGTCCAGAACAAGCCATGTATTTCACTAGTATTATTATACACATGTCATTTCAAGGGAAGACTATAATAGTTCAAAATCAATAATGTTTCACATTTAGCACAAAAAGAATGGGTGGCTTTTTGCCTGTCCCCTGCCCTCCAGTAATATGACATGGTTGTGCAGAGTGAGAGCATGGAGGAGATAGAAGGTAAGCAGGCTAAGGGCATTCTCTCTGATGCAGGAAGCAAAGCTTGAAAAGGTCAGAGTTTCCCTGATCTTCCAAGTTGTTGGGAAGTTGGAGTTTATCTACCCTTGGAAACGGTCTTTGGCATTCGAGTAGATACCTTTAAGGATAACTGCCAGCAGTCTCCTTAACCCCAAAGGTCAGCAGATTGCCCCTGCACAACAGTTGATTTGCACCACAACTAAGAGAGTCTCTTTTCGTCTAGAATTTGGAAACAGGCCACAGAGTCATTTGTTGATCTATTAAAGTTGACACTGTCAGAGGTCAACTTTGTGGTGCCTCCTTTGGTCACATGCATAAGGATCTAGAGAGAGCCAGCCAACAGAGACAAAAAAGAGGGCTTGGGTGCTGGTGCACCTGGTTAGCACACATACCACCATGCACAAGGACCTGGGGTTCAAGCCCCCACTCCCCACCTGCAGGGGGAATGCTTCATGAGTGGTGAAGCAGGTTTGCAGGTGTGTTATCTCTCCCCCTCGCTAACCCTCTCCCCTCTCAATTTCTCTGTCCTGTCAAATACAGACAGAAAGAAAAAAGAGGGGGTGGCTGCCAGGAGTGGTGAATTTGCAGTGCGGGCACCAAGCCCCAACAATAACCCTGGTGGTAAAAAAAAAAAAAAGAGAGAGAGAGAGAGTGACAAAAGAAGAGAATTCAAGTGGTCACACACATGATAGTAATTGCATGACAGCTTCCCTAATCAGTCTTTGTCCTTTAGGAAGCCAACCTGGAAACCAAGGATAGGGAGTTCAGGCACCACAAAGTTGACCTCTGTCCATGTCAAATTTAATCAACAAATGACTCTGTGGCCTGTTCTTTCTAAGAACACTTACCATAGGATCTAAGGTTCCCCTAGTTAATTCAATATGGTCTCAAGACCCTTAGCAGAATTACATCTGCAAAGCCCATTTTTCTTTTCTCTTTCTCTCTCTTTAGAATCAAGTTACATGTTTTGTCTTAGTGATTTACAAGATTATAAAATGACAAGGGTATAGGTCTGTACCACTCCCACCACCAAGTCTGCGTACCCATCATCCCCCAGTGATAGCCACCATAGTTCTCCCGAAGTCTTACATATGGGTTGACTCTTTTTTTTTTTTCTTTCAAGTCCATGTGTAGCAATTCTCTATGTTCCACATGTGAGTGAAATCATGGGACACTTGTCTTTCACTTCCTTATTTACTTCACAAGGCATAATCACCTCCGGTTCCATCCATTTTGTCCTAAAGGATACAAAAACTTAACTTAAACTTAAACTGCAAAGCTTATTTTCCCAAATGAGGTCACATGTTTAAGGTCTGCAGGTTGGAACTTGGATGGATCTTTGGGATGAGAAGGCTTCATTTAACTCACAACACATTATAGTCCAGCAAACACTGAGATGAGTTTGCCAGATATTCCTGACTAGCCCAGAAAGTCTGAGTGGTAAGTTACAGAAAATGTTGTTTACAGATTCTAAAGCCTGGATAAGTAAATAAACAGTAATACTCATTTCTTTTGTGTAGAGCAGGAGTTCCATAACATTTTTGGTTTTGAATATTTGGGGATAAAATCAAGCTTTGTTCAGTCACATCTGAAGTCACCACCTTCTCTCATTTGTTCTGGATTTGTGTAGATGATAATATAGTTACATGACTTTTGTGGTATTCCAAAGATTTGCTAAGTACCAGGAACTGAAGTTGGATCTTTCTGGGGCAGAAGACGTTGACTTTTCTAAATAGTCTTCTGGGACAGAATTACTGGCTCTGGGATCATATCCAAATTGGTCTGGTACCAAGTTAATGCTTTTTACAATGACTTTTTTGGAAGCACATTTGAGAGTTGTGGATATTAGAGGAATGAGGAAGACCTAATGTGGGTAGCCCTTAATATATGACTATACTTTATATTTCATTTGATCTTTCCATCTCTTTCCTAAGAGAGATGGTGCAGAAATTAGTGGGAGAGTGGGTATACAAAACGGCTTCTCATTGGCAACACCAACTCAAATCAGTTTGCTAGAGATCTAGATGCTTGTTTTTTTTATTTTTTATTTATGAAAAGAAAACACTGGCAAAAACCATAGGATAAGAGGGGTACAACTCCACACAATTCCCACCTCCCCAATTCTGTATCCCATCCCCTCCCCTGATAGCTTTCCTATTCTTTTTTTTTTTTTCCCCCTTTTGTTGCCCTTGTTGTAGCTTCGTTGTGATTATTATTATTATTGCCCTTGTTGACGCAATTCGTTGTTGGATAGGACAGAGAGAAATGGAGAGAGGAGGGGAAGACAGAGAGAAGGGGAGAGAAAGATAGACACCTGCAGACCTGCTTCACCGCCTGTGAAGCGACTCCCCTGCAGGTGGGGAGCCGGGGGCTCGAACTGGGATCCTTACACCAGTCCCTGCGCTTTGCGCCACATGCGCTTAACCCACTGCGCCACCGCCCGACCCCCCCTATTCTTTTTTTAAATTTTATTTATTTATTCCTTTTGTTGCCCTTGTTGTTTTATTGTTGTAGTTATTATTGATGTCATTGTTGTTGGATAGGACAGAGAGAAATGGAGAGAGGAGGGGAAGACAGAGAGGGGGAGAGAAAGACAGACACCTACTGACCTGTTTGACCGCCTGTGAAGTGACTCCCCTGCAGGTGGAGAGCCGGGGGCTCGAATCGGGATCCTTCCACTGGTCCTTGTGCTTAGCGCCACGTGCGCTTAACCTGCTGCGCTACCGCCCGACTCCCAGCTTTCCTATTCTTTATCCCTCTGGGAATTATGGACCCAAGGTCATTGTGGGATGCAGAAAGTGGAAGGTCTGGCTTCTGTAATTGCTTCCCCATTGAACATAGGCGTTGATGGGTCAATCCATACTCCCAGCCTGCCTCTCCCTTTCCCTAGTGGGGCAGAGCTCTGAGGAAGTGGAGCTCCAGAACACATTGGTGGGGTCCTCTACCCAGGGAAGTCCCGTTGGCATCATGTTAGCATCCAGAACCTGGTGGCTGAAAAAAGAGTTAACATATAAAGACAAACAAATTGTTGACTAATCATGAACCTTAGATGCTTCTCTTACCAGTGCCCAAGGGGAATTAGCTCCAATAGATCTAATCATAAAAACTAAAGAAACAGCGCAGGCTAACGCTAGATTGGCAATTATAAGCTTAAGGTGAGAAAGTACCTCCTGAGTTAGAATACTTCTTGTTTGACAAGGTGCTAGTGTCACCTCCCAAGTTGTGGGTTGGGTGGGAATTCGGGGGAGGCAGCCTTCAAGGACAAACTCTAAAGAGAAGTTTTCTTAGGCCCATAACGTAGCTCACCTGGATAATGTACCTACTTTGCCTGTCCCTGTCTTTCTTTGTGGAAAAGTTCGTCTGGAGTTGTGAAGGCCTGATGACAAGAACAACAAGATAAAAGTTCCAAAGAGAAGGTTTCTCTTGGCATGTGTCCTGTCTTGGTAATTTTCCATCCCAACTCAGGAAAAGGATTTCATTTCAAAGGCCTCACTCTTGTCTCATAATCTCCATCTTCCTTCTTACTGCCCAGGACATGTCCCCGCCCTCCAACCTTGAGAGCTGAGAACACAAAGCTCAGCTGAAGGTCACAGCTGACCTGCCGCCTTTCTCCTTCCATCCACATAGTCAAGTGGCCAGTCTGATGTCCTCTGCAGTTCCCCCTCTGTCCTGGTCATGAGTCATCAAGTTCTGCCTCCTGATAGGGCCCCTCCGTGACTTCCTCTCTCCCACACATCTCTTTCCAACACCCCAACAGGTCTCCCTGCTCCCATCACGTCTTATTTTGATCTCATTGTCCCTTTTGCTTCCTTCTCTGTAAGACTCCCATTCACTTATAACAGCGGTTTACAAAATGTGTCTAGGGGCCAGGCAGCAGCATACCTGATTGAGCACACACCTTACCATGCACAAGGGCCAGGGTTCAAGCCCCTGCTCCCTATCTGCAGAGGGGATGCTTCACAAGTCGTGAAGCAGGTCTGCCAGTTTCTCTCTTTCTCTCTTCCTCTCTAGTTTCTTTCCCCAATCTCAATTTCTCTCTGTCCTATACAACAAAAATGAAAAAAAAAAAAAAAGACCACCACCACCCCCACAAAAAATGTTTGAAGAAACCCCATTTTAATGGGTCTTTTCTTTTACCAGAGCACCACTCAGCTCTGCCTTATGGCCGTGCAGGAGATTGAACCTGGGACATCGGTGCCTCAGGGATGAGAGTCTCTTTGCATAACCATGATGCTATCTAGCCCTGCCCTCTTATTAGGGTTTTAATGAGTCTAGTAAAAAAGAAAATTCTGCCTGCATGCTGAACAAATTGAGAGACCATGGATTCAGACGAGATGAAAATATCAGCTTTATTACTGATAAAGCTATGCCAGAAGTGTCCTGCTCATTTGCATAGCAAGCTCTGCAAAATCAAGGCCATTCCAGCGACCCAGTCAATGTCACACAACTCAACCTAAGTCTGCCTGCACTTACAGAAAACACTTGTCAGGGAAACCTAGCATTCACCAATTGAACTTTTGCTAGTTTATCTTACCCTAGAAAATACGACCTTCCTAGTCAACTATGTCATTTCTGTATTTCCTCTTCTAATATCCTATTTAAAAAAAAAAAATTCTCCCGGGGCCAGGCAGTAGCGCAGCGGGTTAAGCGCACATAGTGAAGTGCAAGGGCTGGCGTAAGAAACCCGGTTTGAGCCCCCACTCCTCACCTGGAAGGGTTCAATTGGCTAGTGGGGAAGCAGGTGTGTTTCTCTCCCTCTCTCTGTCTTCTCCTCTCTCAGTTTGTCTCTGTCCTATCCAACAAGAACAACAAGGGCAAAAAAATAGTGAAAAAAAAAAATGGCCTCCAGGAGCAGCGTATTGGTAGTGCAGGCACTGAGCCCCAGTGATAACCCTGGAGGCAAAAGAAAAAATTGAAGTCAAACTGTTGCTAAGACTTTGTGGAAACTATGGTGGTTATCTTTAAGGGGTGGGGGGAGGGGGGCACAGAACTGTGGTGGTGGGTATGGTGCGAAGAGTATATCCCTGTAATCTTATAATCTTATGATCTTAAAAATCATTATAAAATCCTAATGAAAAATTAATAAGCAAATAAAAAGAGACTCATTCCCTGTCCCATCTCCACAGGCTTATGACGTAACTGAAGTACATGGAAGAAGACAAGTCTGCCCAGTTAGCAGTTTTATAGAAAGGACTGTGCACTCATCAGTCTAGGGAAACTCTTAATTACTCACTTGGATGGGAATATAAAAACATGACCCTAAAAAGGCATGTAGTCAAAATAGGCAGGATCGATGTTTTCAGCCAGCTCTTGAAGTGTTTTCAGTCCACTGATATTTTAGTCTGAGACAGGAAGAGAGGCAGGGAGGATAAAAACATCTGGAATGCATGAGTACCCTTCACCTATTGATTCAGAGGTACAAGAAAATGCAACGAAGCCAGGTAGGTTTGAAGAGTGAGCCTAGTACAAATCAGCAACAGTGACAACAACAAATGCCTAGAGATTGAACGAGAGTCTGAGTCAACTTCTAGAAAAGTGCCAGAAAAACAAAATAAGTTTTGACAGTCATGGGTGTATTCGAACATCGCATTCAAAGAAATGCAGGTCCTCAGAGAAATTTCTTTTAATCTTTCTTTTTATTATCTTTATTTATTGGATAGAGACAGCCAGAAATTGAGAGCCGAGGGGGTAATAGAGAGGGAGAGAGACAGAGAGACACCTGCAGCACTGCTTCACCACTCACAAAGCTTTCCTCCTGCAGGTAGGGACCAGGGGCTCGAACCTGGGTCCTTGTGTATCATAACATATGCAGTCAACCAGGTGCGTCATCACTTGGCCCCGTTTCTTTTATATATGTCTTTGTATCAAATCTAGCAATCTTAATATTTAATAACTGCCAATGAATCCAACAATCACCAAAGATCCTCTTCAGTTTATGCAAGAAAAGTATATATATGTGCCTTCCATGGTTAGTAATTATAGAATTCAAGTGTCTTCTTTTACCCACAGTAGAATGCATCCAAATCACTCATTCAACACACTATAAATTCCTGGAAGTGGAGTTATAAAGACAGGAAGCACAATCTAGTAGGAGTAGTAAGCATATGAGCAAATTAAAGGACCTTGTTGGTTAAAGGAGTCAAGGATAAAGCCTACTCGCCCAGAACAGTGTGGCCCACCCAGAAGAAGAGCTGTCCGAATATCTGGGGAGGAAACAGAGTCCTGACAGATAAAGGTAGAGTATGGCAAGGGAGCAAGCAAACTCCATTATGAGAGAACTACTTTTCACAAAGGCTTTGACATGTAAAGACTTAGTATCCAGAGAACTGTCATGGCTAGGAATGGAAAGTATAGGAAAAGACATAATGTTCTCAAGTCCTTCTTTTTTAAAATATATTTATTTATTTTCCCTTTTGTTGCCCTTACGTTTCATTGTTGTTGTAGTTATTGCTGTTATTGATGTCATCATTGTTAGATAGGACAGGTGGGGAGCTGGGGGCTCAAACCAGGATCCTAAAGCCAGTCCTTTTGCTTTGCACCACTTGCACTTAACCCACTGTACTACCGCCCTACTCCCTATCAAATCCTTCTTGGGTACTACTCAACACAGCAGTGAATTAGACAAGTGCAGTCCCTGCCCTCCTGGAGTCTGCTTTCTGATGAGAAGATGCAGAAGATAAACTAGTCAATGAATAATTGCAGATGCTGATAAATGTTGTGAAAGAAACAATCAGGGAGATGAGGCAGAGTAATGAAGTTAGGGAGCAGCTTAAGAGAGTATGGTCTTGATGACCAATTCGAGAGTATAACTTTTTAAAAACCTAGAACTTAGAGATGAGGACTGAGAACCAAAATTGGCAAGTCACTATCAGTTAGGAGACAGATTTAAAAAAGAAGATGAAGAAGAAAAGGATGTAGCAAAAGAAGCTAAATGTCCATAATCAAAGATTTAAGAGCTATGTTGAGAGAGGACCAACTAACTATGTCCATAGGAAATTAAATGCGTAGGACTAGGAGAATGAGAATGGCCGCTATACCTTTAATCTTTCACTTAGTAAATTTGAAGTTCATGCTTATCAAGTCCCCAAGGTAAGTATAGTGGATTAATCCCGAACATCAAAATTTCTTCCTCTTATAACCTTACTTGAAACTATATTTTAAAAAATAATAAATAAATAATAAAAAAGAAACTATATCAAGGGGGCTGAGAGATAGCTCACCCAGTGACGTGCACACTTAATCATGCAGGAGGACCTGAGTTTGGGCCTCCAATACCACATGGGAGCACCATACACAAGGTAAAGCTTCACAGGGAGTGAAACTGTGAAGTGGTGTCTCTCCTGCTCTTTGTCTCTCTCTCCTTTTCCTGTCTCTATTTGTAACTGAACGGGCATAAAGTCTACCAAGAGCATTGGAATTACATAGGCACAAAGTCCCATCAGTGATAATGATAATGATAATGATAATGATAATGATAATGATAATGATAATGATAATGATAATGAACCAGTGTTAAGGGGTGGATTCTAGAAATAACTCACTGCCTATATCCCAGTTCTGACTATATGCAAGGTACTGAGTTCAAGTTTTAGTACCACAGGGAGCACTGAGGGAGCTCAAAGGATGGTGGAACCATGCTACAGTGTCTCTCCTCACCTACTTCTCCCTCTCCCATTCTTTCTCTCTCTGTCTCTGTCTCTCTCTCTCCCTCTCTCTCTTTCTGAAACAAAACAATGAAATAACTGGACCTGGGATCAGGAGTCTGCTGTTGCCCATGTACTAGGTCTGAAGTAATTTTCCAGTGTGCATTAAAAAAAAACCAAAAACCTGTATTAAAGGGATTTTTTTTTTGGGTAAAATCTAAGATTACAAAGACATGAAGAGTAGGCTGGGAGACAACATCAACATTCTGGAAAACAGATGGATGTTAGAGGACTTAAAATAAACAAGGAAGTCAAACCCTACACCAGCAGTGGGGAAATCTGAGCACCAACTTACTGTAGCAGAATGTGAAGGAAATTCAAAAGACTAATTAATTGGTGGCACCAAACACTTTCAGAAATGAGGGTAAAGGTAGAAGACTGAAATTAGGAGGACTGGTTAAAAGCTGTTGGAGAAACAATTAGATTCCCTTTTCTTTCTTCACAACACTGTGCTTTTCTCACTGCGGCAGAAGTTTTAGAGTTTAGCTTTTGGAGAGGAATACTGTATCAAAGACTGAAAAAATTTAATAGATGTATACATGTTTAACATAATTTAAAAGCAGATTATTTAATTAATTTATTTTATTTTAATTATTTGATTTAATTTATTTAATTACTTGATCTAATTTAATTAATTATTTTAAATTATTTGATTTAATTTATTTAATTGTTTGATTTAATTTATTTAATTATTTAATTTAATTATTTTATTTGATTTATTTAATAATTTAATTTAATTTATTGTTTAATTTAATTTAATTAATTATTTGATTATTTGATTTAATTAAATTTAATTAAATTATTTAATTTAATGTTTAACATTAAAAAAACAGAAGTTGAGAAAGAATAACAGAAAGGGAAACTCAAAGCAGGATCTGACTGAACTTGTAGTAGGGTACCAAAGTAAAAACCCTGGGTGGAGGGTGAGGGTAGATGTTCAGCTTCATGGGGGGAGGGGATGGGACACAGTCTTTTGGTGGTGGGAATGGTGTTTATGTAGACTCCTATTAATTTGTAGTCATAGAAATCACTAAGTAACATGAGAGGGGAAAACTGGTTGAATGTCTCAAACTTTTTAAAGCACCTACTAAGTCTTTTTAATACATAGGCTGAGTCTTTGATATGTTGACTCTCTTAAAAGCTTAGTCCAGAGAGAACAAAAGCAAAACCAGTGGCACAGCTATATGCAAATAATGTCAAAGGACATAAATTATGCTGATGTTGTGTATGATACAGCAAATCCTAACAAAGGGATTTTTCAAAGTTAACCCAATTGCCAAACAATGTGATTACTCCAATAACTATCTATTGTCTTCTTAAACCCTAAGACAACAGGAATCTCCCACTTCCTCTATAGACCCGATGTTTCTCCCAATCCTGGAACCGCTGGGGTGGGGCTAACTTTCCTGCATGCTTCTCTCAAGTCATACCAAATGATATTGCATCTGCCGATTCCAACCTAATCAATGCAACGAGTACCACCTCAGCATGCTTCACCTCAGTCTGTATACAGAGACATCAGGCATGGAATGCCAACCGTTCACCTTCATCACTTGAGACCTTTCCTTTCATAGTATTCTCTAATTCCATTCCAGGAGGTTCACTTCCTAACAAAGTCCCAAAACCTAGATACAGACCAGGTCCCGTAAGATAGAGCATATGTTCACATGTATCCATAAATTAGGGCAAAATATATGCCTGAAAGCAAAAATACACAATAGTCTGTAGTGAGTCAGTAAAAAGTTCATAATGAAATAGTGTCCACTTAGACTTAGATACCCTCCTCACCTACTTCCTATTACAGTTCCCTCACTCACTCCAAAGCTAACCTCATCAAAGCAAGGACTGCAAAAGCTGAATAAGGGCAAGAGACTGGCATACTTTAATGATAACTCTTTAGTCACTATCAGGCCATTCCACCAGCTGGGGCCCTAATCGGGGAGTCCTGAGATTCCCAAACAGACTTGATGGGCCTAGAACTCAAATAAATCCCTCTCTCCATTGTTACTGGTCATTTCTATCAGGAAAAACAAATAAACCCCTTTGTGGGTCCTCATAGGACCTTGCCCTCAACTTGGATTAACAATGGTAGAGAATGTCCCATCCTCTGAAGGGAGGATGGCCAACATACTCTATGCTACACTCTATGTCAATATTGGGGCAGCTTGGAATGTTCTTACTCATGACCACAGAATGTGAGCTCAGATCTACAGGAATGCAGAGGTTACACAGGCTCCTAAGCTGATTATGGGCCCCAGATCACATCAAATTGATGGGGTTTACAGTCAACAATATTTATACACCTTTCCCATATTAGGGAGCTACTCTCTTCCTTGATCCAGCTTTCTGGTCCTTTTCCCAGCCATAACATCATCTCTCCAGACAATAATTAGGATCCACCTGCATATCAGATTTCAGGCTCAGGCAAAACAAACATACAAACACACTAGTATAGCCGCAGGCCTTTTGAAATATAACTAAAATATGCCTACTAGCTATCTACAAAATGGAGGACCCCCACCCCCCAACACTTCATCTGCACTATTCCAGCCTTTAGGTCCATGATTGGCCAACAATTTGTTTGGCTCTGTATGTTAACTCTCTTTTCAGCCACCAGGTTCCAGATGCTAACAGGAGAAATAAGTGGTGGCACACTGGTTGAGTGCACATGTTATAATGCGCAAGGACTGGGGTTTGAGCCCCCATCCCTACCTGTTTTTGGAGTGGTGAAGCAATGCTGCAGGTGTCTTTCTTTCTCTCTCCCTCTCTAGCACCCCTTTTCTCTCATTTTCTGACTGTATCTCTATCCCATAAGAGAGAGGGAGAAATAGGTGTAGAAAAGGTGATTAGGAAGTGCTCTTGGCTGGAGTGAGAAAAAAAAAAAAAAAAGGAGAATCACTGACTATTAAGAGACATGCAGTTTCTTTTTAGGATGCAGAAAATTTTCTAAAATTAGGCTATGGTGAGGGCTATGGTGAATATATTAAAAGGGAACCAACTGTACATTCTGAGCACATTTAATGTTATATAGACATCTCGACAAGGCTGTTAGAGATCTCTGAAAGATAGTCATTCAAATGCTCTCAGTATCTGTACAGCACTACACCAGGTCCAAGCCCTGTTAGTACCTTTTCAACTTGCAGTAATCTTGTAAAACTCACTGATCTCCAGGGGTAAAATGAAGCAAGCAGATGTTTTGTAATTAGAGGGTACAAGTATTCTAAATCAGCTATCAGGCTTTTACCCAATAGGAAAGGTAGGTCAGCAGGTGTTGTTTTGCAAGATCTTGTAACCTAACACTTTAACACTTGCCTATTAACTGTTTGCTTAGTGTTAACAAGACTTGTTTCCGGGATTATTTTATTGGGGGTGGGGTGGGGAAAGAGTGCTGAGGAAAAAGCAGAAACTGCTCAGCAAGGAGGACATTAAAGTTTCTCTTGATATTGTTGATTGTTTAGTCACAGAATGAAACAAGTTACAAGAAAGGTGAATTTTCAGAGGCTTTAAGTCAGGCATAGGAATGCAGACACAAGCTTCCCTTTTGGACCAAACACACTGCTCCCCTCCTCCCCTCCACATTCCAACCTCCTGAGGCAACAGGAAAGAATAGAGCCACCCACTTAAACACTAAAGATCCTAAAACAAGATTTTTGTCCCTTATTTTGCTCTTTGCCGCAGGTTGGTTTGCTGTCTCAGGAGAGTCCATATCTTGAGATCAATCTGGATATATGTTTGTTGCTTTACCAGGATATTTGGAAATACTTTTGAAATGTCGATATGACATAAATTCCTCCTCCGTTGAGGGTTGCCTGTGTTTATCTACAGCTTCTAAGTTAAGATCAGCTGGCAACCCCCTGACAGGGTGGAAAAATAGTCAGTTCAGGGTTTATATCTTCCCTAGTCTTATCTTGCTAGTCATTCTTTCTGGCTGAGTTTTCAGCACCAAATCAGAAATCAAATGAAGTTGGCTCCTTTTTCTATACCTGATGTGATCATTTATTTTAGTTAGCAGGTGGAAGGGATCAGAAAGCCGAGGTGTCATGTGGCCATCGGGTCAGAATACAGGTGCCCCTGGTTTAGAAAACTTTCCTTCCACATGGCAGCTATGTGGCTTTGTGCAAGCTGCCAAGCTTCCGTTCCATCTCTGTAAAAAAGGAAATCCATAGTTGCTTCTTTTGATTTGAGGACTTGTAGGGTACCACTAATGGCACCATTTACTGGGCTGAGCAGTGGCATACCCAGTAGAGCACACATGTTTCCAAATGCGAGAACCAGGGTTCAAAACCCCAGTCTTTACCTGAAGTAGGGAAGCTTCACGAGCAGTGCTGCATGTTCCTCCATTTTTATTTATTTATTTTTTTATTTTCCTTTTTGTTGCCCTTGTTTTATTGTTGTTGTTATTACTGTTATTATTGTTGATGTCATTGAGAGGAAGGGAAGACAGAGAGGGAGAGCAAAAGAGAGACACCTGCAGACCTGCTTCACCATTTGTGAAGCAACCCCCCCCTGCAGGGGGGGAGCGGGGGGGGGGGGGGGGGGGGGGCGGGGCTGGAACCGGGATCCTTACTCTGGTCCTTGCACTTTGCACCACATATGCTTAACCCGATGCGCTACTGCCTGACCCCCTCCTTCTTCTTTCTTTTCCTTTTCTCTCCCCCCTTCTCTATCTCTCTCTGTATAATAAAGAAAGAAAGAAAGAAGCTCCTGGGAGCAGAAGTTGTCATGTAGGCACCATGCCACAGCAATAGCCCTAGTGAAAAAAAATTGCACCACTGATTTATTTATTTAAATTTTTGGTGGACTTGGGACCTCCCACAGCTGTGGACTCACTCTGGACTACTTTTTTTTTTTTTTTTCAATTTACAGAGAATGGAAGAGGTAAGAGAAGGAGGGACCCAGCAGCACTGAAGCTTCCTCTACTGCTACCCCTCCCCTCATGTAGTATTGGGGCTCAGATCTGTGTCACACCTATGGAAGCACAGACACCCTACCCAGTGAGCTACCTGTTTAGTCCAGTAGCTGATAGTCAATATAGCTTGATTTTTTCCCCCCTCAAGTCTTAAACAACTTAAAAAGCATTGGGGGTAGGGGTAGACAGATTCTCCTGCCTGAGGCTTTGAAGTCCCAGGTTCAATCCCCCATACCACCACAAGCCAGAGCTGAGCAGTGCCCAGGTTAAAAAAAAAAAAGTGTTGGCATTTTCTGCAGACCAGTATCTTATCCTCCTTTTCACTAGTCTTCTGACTTTAGTATGTTTGTTAAACTACTGGGCAAAGTACTACCCTGCTGATCTGCCACCAGTCAGAAAATAATCAAAACATGGGATCCTCAGGATCCTCAAGTATTTTGCTACTTAGTGGTTATGCCTCCACTGTTACTTGAGCAAAAAAAAAAAAAAAAAAAAACTAGACTGAGGAATGTGTGGGCCCAGATGAAGGGTCACATTCTTAGACCTCATTCCTCCATGCTTGGTGGGTAGAGAGGGCAGGCAAGCGAGAGAGTGATTGTGGATCTGCCCAGCTCACAATTCCCTTCGAAGATCCAATTCATCCCACGATCCTTGGGCAAGAATAAAAGTCCTTGTTCATCAAATCGATGGGGTTTATAGTCAACAATATTTATACCCCTTTCCTATATTAGGGAGCTACTCTCTTCCTTGATCCAGCTTTCTGGTCCTTTTCCCAGCCATGACATCATCTCCCCAGACAATAATTAGGATCCACCTGCATATCAGATTTCAGGCTCAGGCAAACAACAAAACAAAACAAAGCACTAGTATAGCTTCAGGCCCTTTGAAATATAACTAAAATATGCCTACTAGCTATCTACAAAATGGAGGACCACCCCCTAACACTACACCTGCACTATTCCAGCCTTTAGGCCCGTGATTGGTCAACAATATGTTTGGCTTTGTATGTTAACTCTCTTTTCAGCCAACAGGTTCCAGATGCTAGCAGAATGCGACCAGACTTCCCTGGACAGACAACCCCACCAATGTGCCTTGGAGCTCCACTTCCTCAGAGCCCCACCCCACTAGGGAAAGAGAGAGAGGCAGGCTGGGAGTATGGATCGACCTATCAATGCCCATGTTCAGCAGGGAAGCAATTACAGAAACCAGACCTTCAACCTTCTGCATCCCACAATGATCTTGGGTCCATACTCCCAGAGGGTTAAAGAATAGGAAAGCTGGGGGTCGGGCAGTGGTGCAGTGGGTTAAGCACATGTGGTGCAAAGCGCAATGACCGGCCAGGGATTCCGAGCCCCCGGCTCCCCACCTGCAGGGGAGTCGCTTCACAGGCAGTGAAGCGGGTCTGCAGGTGTCTGTCTTTCTCTCCCCCTCTCTGTCTTCCCCTCCTCTCTCCATTTCTCTCTGTCTTATCCAACAACGAACAACATCAACAATGGTAATAATAATAACCACAAGAAGGCTACAACAACAAGGGCAACAAAAAAGGGGGAAAAAATGGCTTCCAGGATTGGTGGATTCATGGTGCAGACACCGAGCCCAGTAATAACCCTGGAGGAAAAAAAAAAAAAAAAGGAGAGCTATCAGGGGAGGGATGGGATATGGAGGTCTGGTGGTAGGAATTGTGTGAAGTTGTACCCCTCTTATCCTATGGTTTTTGTCAATGTTTCCTTTTTATAAATAAAAAAATTTTTTTTTTAAAGAAAGAAAGAGGTCATATTAACAGTAAAAAAAAAAAAGTCCTTGTTATACACAATTATTCCAGGTGACTTACCAGTTAACTATGCAGGGAATGTCTTTCCATACTGTCCTTAGACCTGGGTAAGAGAACCATACACCCCTGTACTAGGAAACTACGTTTTCTCTTACACACACACACACACACACACACACACACACACACACACACACACACACATATTAAGGGAGCATGTGAGCTCCTCTTTGACTTTGGATCTGCTGGGAAATATCACCCTAAGTATCCCTCTTGGGACCAGTATAAAGACTACAGGGTTCAAATGCCAGGAAGGGCTATGGGTTGCTGCTAGCAGCATCAGAGAGGAGCACTGCTTCAGAAAGCAGGGGGAATTAGGGAAGGAACGCTTAGCAGCGAAAGAAAGAAAGAAAGAAAGAAAGAAAGAAAGAAAGAAAGAAAGAAAGAAAGAAAGAGAAAGGAAGAAAGGAAGAAAGCACCTTGTCCCCTCCTTCCTCTCAGCATGAATCAAAGAGTTTTGAGAGCACAGTATCCTTCCTTCTAAAGCTGAAGCACTTTTTTAAAAGAAGTTTAAAAAAAAATGAAGTGTTGCTAAGTGAGATAAGTCAGAATGAGAAGGGTAAATATGGGATGATCTCACTCATAGACAGAAGTTGAAAAACAAGAACAGATGGGAAAACACAGAGCAGACTTGGACTGGAGTCCTGGCATATTGCACCAAAGTAAAAGACTCCAGGTTGGGGAGGGAGGGCTCTAGTCCTGGAACATGATGGCAGAGGAGGACTCAGAGGGGGATGAATTGTTATGTGGAAAACAGAGATGTTACACATGTACCAACTATTGAATTTTACTGTCGATTGTAAACCATTAACCCCCCAATAAAGAAATTGTAAAAAAAAGTTTCATTTGAGAACTGGCTTATGTATCATAGTAAGTAAAAAATAAAAAACATGGAATGATTCTGTCTTGTGGAGTTTACTCTGGCATGTGCCTATGAACTGCAGAACCAGAAAGAACTTTGCTGTGAGGAGATTCTTGAGGCTTCTGAAAGGTAGAAGGAGCTTCAATATCCTCCAATTCTGACCTCAACATTTTAAAATATATATATATATTTATTTATTCCCTTTTGTTGCCCTTGTTTTATTGTTGTGATTATTATTGTTGTTGTTATTGATGTCGTCGTTGTTGGAAAGGACAGAGAGAAATGGAGAGAGGAGGGGAGGATAGAGAGGGGTGAGAAAGATAGACCCCTGCACCACCTGTGAAACGACTTCCCTGCAATGACTCCCCTGCAGGTGGGGAGCCGGAGGCACAAACCTTACATTGGCTGGTCCTTGCTTCACACCACCTGCGCTTAACCTGCTGTACTACCGCCCAGACTCCCAGACCTCAACATTTTTATAACAGAAGATCTTCCAAGGATAAGTCCAATCTGAAAGAGTTTTTTTTTAATTCTATTGCATATAAATTAATACCACAAAGCCAGATACTTAACAGGACCAGGAAGGCTGGGTCATCTCTGGCCCACTGATCTTTTGTCTGTTTTCAATCATGGAAGTTTCTATAAACTCCCTGTGGGGAAGTGAATAGGTAAAGCCATCTGCCCAAACCGAAAAGGCCTGCTCAGATATTTGTAGCGTTTTTGCTCCAGATGTGTTTTCCTGCTGCATCCCTGGACTTCAATGCTCCAATCCCCTGCATTAGGGAACTCAACTGAAGTACTTGGCAGCCTTCTCCAGGATCTCCACCACCGCCTCCAGCCAAGTCCGAGGCTGAGTCTTGCTTGCTGAAGCATTTTTTACCTTTTGTATTGCACTTGTCATATCTAGCATTGTCACCAAAAAAAATGTACATGGGCACTGCATAATAACATAATGTGTATATTATATATTACTATGTAATGTATAATGTTATAGCAGCATATAATATACACTATAATATACATATAACGCTAAACAATTCATATTATTCTTGATATATTTGTAAGCCTAAAGATGACAAAGGAGTGTGATCCAATTACTTCTGTTGGGAACTAAGTTGAGACTGAATAAGCTGAAATTATAAAATAGTTTTAATTATGTAAAAAGAGGACTTATTAAGATTTCATTCTACTTTCGAAAGTTTAGATGAAAATTTCAGCTTCACCTAGGAGTTTATGATGTTTTATTCATTTATGATTCCTTTAAAATCTTTTATTTATTTATTGAATAGAGACAGACATCAAGAGATAATGGGAAGATAGAGAGAGAGAGAGAAAGAAAATGCTAAAATGCTGTAAAAATCAGTTTTCTTCTAAAATACTCTTTTTTGTTCCCCACTAGGCTTATCACTGAAGTTTAGTACCTGCAGCACTTCCACTCCCAGTGGCCTTTTTTCTCTTCCTCTTCCTCTCTTTCTTCTTTTTCCTTTCCTTCTTTTTATTTTTTCTTTGGTGGCAGATGAGAGACAGACTTCGAGGGAAGGAGTGACAGAAAGGAGAGACACCTATAACACTGTTGCACTGCTCATGAAGCTTATCCCCCCTCCCCCGACAGCTGGAGACTAGGGACTTGAACCCAGGTCCTTGTGCATGACGACATGCACTCTACGAGATGAGTCACTCCCTGGCCCCTGTTTTTATCTTTTATAGTCATTTTTTATTTACATGTTTGATGAAACCATTCAAATTTGATGCTCTTGGAATGTAATTACATGCTCTGGGGCCATTATTGTCAGTGGCACATAAATTTTGTGTACATTTAGTTATGATTACATAATTAGTAATTTTTCTGACATGAAAGCAAGCCATAAGTTTCATGGATATGTGATAATTTAGAAAGTTTGCCATTATTTTGTCACCCATCCAAATGTTTCTGAATCATCGTTTGCACAGGCTCAACCAAAACCAAATATGCAGTTCCCTTTGATAGTGTGCCAACTTTTGTCCATATAAAAAGTATGGCTTACCAATTTTTTTCTTTTATCATTTTATTAGGGGACTAATGGCATACACATTTGACACACAGCTACAGCCTCTCATCTCTCCATGCTTGGTGTCTGAAAAGGATTTAAGTTGGTTTACTTTTGTTAGTTTTTTATTATTTAATTAACTAATTTACTTGTTTTGGATTGAGACATAGAGAAGTTGAGAGGGAAAGGAGGTGATAGACAGGTTTACTGATTTAAAAAACTGCCTGGTGTATTGCACCAAAGTAAAAGACTCTGGGGTGGGGGGGGGGGGGCAGTTCAAATCCTGAAACAGGAAGGCAGAGGACCTAGTAGTATTTGTGTTGTTATGTGGGAAACTGAGAAATGTTATGCATTTACAGACTATTGTATTTATTATTGACTATGAAGCATCAGTCCCTAAATAAGGAAATAAAAAATGTCATTATAAAGTCATGTATAGAAAATGAAGACAGTTTATATTTAACAGCTTGATCTATCCTTTTTTTTTTCAGGTATAAGCTAAAAAACAGAGAGGGAAAAGTAGAAAAGGGGGAGAGAGGGCCTGAGTGGTGACCCTATGTGGGTAAGCACAAACATTAGCATGCATAAGGACCTAGGTTCAAGCCCCTGGTCCTCACCTACAGGATGGCGCTTCACAACTAGTGAAACAATGATGCAGTTGTCTTTTTCTCACTCCCTATCTCCCCCTACTCTGTCAGTTTCTATCTCTATCCAAAATAGATAAATATTTTTTAAAAAGATAGATAAAGGGGAGAAGAGATACCACAGCACCAATTCCCTGCTCTTGAAGCTTCTCCTTTGCATGATGCTCCCTTCATTGCCTAGCTGGGGACTTGAACCAGTGTCTTTGTGCATAGGAAAGTGTGCATTCTACTAGGTGACCTATCTCCCCACCCCTTGTTGTATATATTTTAAGCCATTTAAATCACTTCTGTTCTAGCCTTGAATCTACATATTTTAATGATGAAACTGATAGTTGTTTTTGCTTGGATGGTTGTTTTTTTTTTAAAAATATATATATATTTTAAATTTTTTATTATTAGAGACAGAGAGGAATTGAAAGGGAGGGGGAGGTAGAGAGACAGAGAGGCACCTGCAGTCCTACTTCACCACTCATGAAGCTTTCCCCCTGCAGGTGGGGACCAGGGCCTGGAACCTGCATCCTTGCGCACTGTAATGTATGTGCTTAACCTGGTGTGCCACCACCTGGCCCCGGTTTTTTCTTTTTTTAATATTTATTTGTTTATTCCCTTTTGTTGCCCTTGTTGTTGTTTTTTTATTGTTGTAGTTATTATTGTTGTTATTGATGTCATTGTTGTTGGATAAGACAGAGAGAAATGGAGAGAGGAGGGGAAGACAGAGGGGGAGAGAAAGAGACATCTGCAGACCTGCTTCACCACCTGTGAAGTAATGCCCCTGCAGGTGGGGAGCTGGGGGCTCAAACCAGGATCCTTACTCCAGTCCTTTCACTGTGCACCATGTGTGCTTAACCCACTGTGCTACCGCCCAACTCCCCTGCTGTTTTTTTTCTTTTGTCTCCACTCAGGGCACAGTGCCAGCACTATGAATCCATTGGTCCTGGAAGCCATTTTCTTCTTTTGTTTTTAAATTTTATTCAATAGGACAGAGAGAAATTGAGAGGGGGGAGGGAGATAGAGAGGAAGAGAGAAAGATACTTGCAGACCTGCTTTACCATCCTCCCTGCAGGTGGGGAGTGAGTGCTCAAACCCGGATCCTTGCACAAGTCCTTGCGCATAGTACCATGTGTGCTTAATCCAGCGAGCCACCAGCCAGCCCCTGGCCTGATAGTTCTTTATCTAAAATGCAATTCTTGATGTTCGGTATATACTGTTTTATGCCAAGTACTTTTATATTAAGTGCTTTTATATTAAATACTTCAATGTATCTCATGGGATGTTGGGTAGTATGCCATCTCCCCCTGGCTTCTGCTTAACCATATGCCTATATAGGGATTGATTTGATCCCATTCAAAGCTTTGGTCTATTTACATAAATCACTTTTACATTTACATAAAGCACCACACTCCCTCCAGGGCATTGGTGGTTTAGTGATAGAATTCTCACCTGTTCCGCCCCTCTCCTTGTCACACCCTGATCTTCCACCAGTCACTTTTCGCTCCACCCTCTCTATGTCACATCCTGTTTCCACCCTACTTGGAGAGTATAAAAACAGTTGCTCTTCTGATTAAAGACACTTGGAAATTGCTTTCTGGCTCCAAGGGTTCCAGAGTGTATCTCCTGCGAAGTTAGTGCGGCACGAGTTCCTGATCCCTCTCCCATGTAGCAGCCTTGATCGGCTCCAGTTGAGTTCTCTCCAACCCAGAGAGCACTAGCTAGGGAAGAAGCACCCTCAGGCTATCCAGGCAATGGGAGAGAAAGTGAGGAGAGATCAGAGCACTTCTCCATCATGTGAGTGCTATGTGAAGTGCTTCCATCATGTGAAGGAGCCCGGGGAGCCAGAAGCATGCAGAAAATATCTCTACCTGCTCTGCCACCTCTCTGGCCACAGTCTATGAAGTTCTTCCTGCATAGTACCTTACTTCATCCTCCCAGTAACTCTATGCTAAGGGTAATTTTACTGGTGTCACTTGACAGAGTGGAAACTGACTTCAGGAGTGAACAGGACTTGCTTAGGGTCATACAACTCAGAAATCCTGGAGCTGGAATCTGACCCCAGAGACTGGAGTAGCTTCTGGATAGGACACTTCTAGAGAGCTGGCCTTGGCTCTTGGGGAACATAAGTATAGGAAAGGAAGTGTGCAAGGGCAGAGTAGGGGGGGAGGTGACCAAAGGACAAACCCCCAGCAACTGCAATCAGACCTGTGGTCTGACATCCCCAAGCACCAATGTCTGATGGGCAAGGAGGAATATTCCTGGTGTTGGTATATCATTTCAACCTTGGCCAGGTCAGAAAAAAATTTCCCACTTACAGTATCATTCTTGAATACTCAAGTCATTTAACAGGTAAATTCAGAGGACTGAATCCTCTGTCCTTCCTCTCTCTCCATCTTTCTTTCTTCTTTTCTTTCTTTCTTTCTTCCCTCCAATTCTTCTGGATCTTACTGCACCATAATCAAAGTGTTAGCTACATGGGAGTTTCTTTCTGGAAATTCTAGGGGAGACTCCATCTCTTTGCCTTCTCCAGTTGCTAGACGCTGCCTATATTCCTTGTTCCTGGCTCTCTTCCACCTTTAAAACTTACATCCTTCTCACTTTCCCTTCTGTCTCCCTCTTCCACTTAGAAAAGATTGATTTACTTTATTATGAGAGAGCGGTGATGAAAGTATCACTCAGTTCTGGGATAAGGTGGTACCAGGGATTGAGCCTGCTGCCTCCAGGGCCTCAGGTATGCAAATTGCTATTCTAACAGGTTGAGTTATCTCCCTGACCCCTCCCTCTTCCACTTTTAAAGGTTCTTGTGATTCCACTGGGCAGAACTAAATAACTTAAAATAATTTTCCAGTTTAAAAGTTTTCAATTCTTTTAATTTTTTACTTAAGCACTGCTGAACTCTGGTTTGTGGTGTTCCTGGTGGTTGGATCTGGGACCTTTGGTGTCTCAGGCATGAAAGTCTTTTTGCACAACCATTAGGCTACCTTCCCAGCCCTAATTTTCCTTTCTTAATTCAACTGATCATCAGACTTAACTTTATTAGCAAAATTAGTTATCTTTTAATATATCATAGAACATAATCATAGGTTCTGGAAATTAGCATCTAGACGTCTTTGGAGACCGATGTTCTCTCCTTCACCAAAATCATTGCTGATCAGACATGTGCTTTAGAGGAGATAGGGCATATTGAGGATGGTATGGCTGTAGACAAAAAGTAAATATTAATAGTGGCCTGGGAAGTGACACCATGGATAAAGTGAGGGACTTGAAAGTTTGTGGTCTCAAATTCAATCTCTGGGATTGCAAGTGTGAGGGTGATGCCCTGGTTTTCACTCTCTCTCAATAAAATTAAGTTTTCAAGAAGAGGAAAGGTAAATAAAGTCCTGACCTCAACAGTTATGCTGACCTCTAGACAGGACATCTAGATCCACCGGTAGATCCTGATGACTTACCCTTTTCAAGTCCCTTCTTGCTACAACCTGCAAGTGCCCCTCACAGACGCTATTTCTGCTTTGCTGGGGAAGCACAGCCAAATGCAGTGCCTGCTCTGCCAGTTGAAAGGCCAGCCTGTCAAGGCCAGCTCTCCCTTGTCCTTGTCCTCTTCAAACAAGTGTCTCAGTTTCAACTGGGGGATTAAAGGAGTTTTAGTGAAAGTGGAGAGTGTGTCATGTAAGTTATAGAATTCATTTGATGAGTTACCAGTTCAGCAACTTCTTTGTCCAAGGCCTGCACTGAGGACTAGGAAACACTGTGGTTTTCAAGATGGGCATTGCACAACTGCACATAAAAAAGCATGAGGAAAATTGCATCAGGATTGCACTTGACTGCTAGTAACAGAGACCTGAGAAACAGTAGCTTGACAGAGCAAAGGACGCTCTTCCATAATGTAAAGTAAATCCAGAGGTGAGGATTGCAGCCTCACCCTAATCCATCCACAAGCTTCGACTTTTGTGTTTCTGTTTAACAATCTTTAGTGTGTGGTATCTGTACTTGAGTTTGCTACATGATTACAAGAGGGCCACTGTAGCTCCTGCCACCACATCTGTATCCCAGGAAGAAGAGAGAAAAGCAAGAGGGGGAGAAAGAAGAAGGAAGGAATAAATTAAGGGTGTAAATGGAGCTTCTGCTTATACCTCATTGAGCAGTCTTAGCTGCAAAGCTGGCTGGGAAATACCTCCCTCTCTCTCCCTCTCTCCCTCCCTCTTCTCTCTCTTTTGAACAATTGGCTACTCTCAGATTCTTCCTTGAGTCATTGAAGAAGCAACCAGCAGTCTCTAGGTATTTTATGGGTCCACTTCACTTCACGGAGCCAAATCTAGACGAGAGTCAGAGATTCCTAGTAAGGACTAAATAGCCTTTAAGGATAGTGTTTGCCTGCAAAAGGAAGAGGGAAAGAGTTTCTGGTGGAAGTAGTGAGTGCAAAAGTGAAGATGAGAGCACCAGCACCGGCAAGGTGCAGGAGGATTCACTGGAGTTGGAGCAGGCTGGAGTACAGCCATGAGCAGGGAGACTGCAGGAATGGAGCAGATGAGACAGGCAAGGACCAGATGGTGAGTGGCCTCAGGGGCTCACTCAGACCTCACGGCAGAGCTAGCAGTTTACCCATAAGCCTATGGGGAGCTGTTGGAAGATTTCAAGTTGGGAGTCATTGAGCTTGGCTTCACTGCAGACTGGTGAACAGAGTGAGCAGAAGAGAGTAAGGGGGCGGGGGAGCCAATGAGAAGGCAACGGTGGGAACTTGGGCGTAAGATGACAAAGATCCAGCCTAGAGCAGCATTCAAAGACAGGGAACAACAGAAGGGCTTGGAGAACAGATTGGGAAGAATCTAAATATTTTCCTTTAAAAACAAAAAACAAAGAAAAGAAAAACAACAAGGGCAACAAAAGGGAATAATAATAATAAAAAAGATTGATTTTATTTATTTCACCACAGAGAGAACTAGAGCATACCCTGGCATATGTCAGGAATTGAACTCAGGACCTGTCATTACAAGACCTTCTCTTTTAATTCCAGAATTCCTTCACTGCACCACCTTCCAGACCACAGGGAATATTAAATGTTGAAGAAAGGTTGATTTGTTTCATGAAAATGCGATTAGACATGTCTGTCTTGGTAAATATGGGCTGCTGTCCCAAAACACCGTGGCTCATTACTATAAACAGACCTTTGTTTCTCACCGTCTTGAACCAGGAAGGCAGAGATTAGGGCACCTAAAGGGCCTCTTAAGGGCCTCACGTTGTAGGAGGGTCCCCTTTGCTCAGGTATCATTGGTTACGGGGGCAGGAGGCTCCGCAGGACCCCACTTCTTAAGGCGTCAAGCTGGGAAATGGTTTAGGCATATGAATGAGCAGGCCTGGTGTGTGGGGGAGGGGAGGAGGATGCAGATCCATGAGAACAGAGACCCAGGAAAGAGAGAAAGTTACGTGGCCCTGTGAGAGTTGAGCAAGTGGATCAGCCATCATGCACAAACCTTGCATGCTGAGGCCTGGGTTCGAGCCATGTCACTACATAAAAACAAGAAAGACATAACCAGGCCAGGGAATTTATCCAAAGAACACAAAAACACTAATATGAAGAGACATATGCACCCCTATGTCTATAGCTGCATTATTCACAGTAACCAAAGAGTGGAAGCAGCCTAAATGCCCACTGACAGATGACTGTCTAAAGAAGTTACGGGATATTATTATTCCATGGAACACGCCTCTGCAATCAAAAAAGACCACATGGTGCCCTTGGGGATGAGAATGATAGAGCTGGAGATGATTATGCTTAGCAAAATAAGAAATGAAAGTCTACGAAATGATGCCACTTATATATGGAATCTAGAGAACTGATACACGTGAACTTGCTAGACAAAAACAAAAGCAAACTATTCTAAGACCTGCGAGAACTATGGTAGTTATCTTTGGAAGATGAGAGAGTGAGGACGCAGGACTTTGCTGGTGGATGCTCATGGAACTCTCTACTATAACCTTACACTCTTGTAACCCATTATTAATCACAAATAAAAAAATGAAAAGCGGGGCCCAGGGGTGGTGCACCTGCTTGAGTGCACATGTTACAATGTGTGAGGATCCGGGTTCAATCCCTCCATCACCACATGCATGAGGAAAGCTTTGCAAGTGGTGAAGCAGGACTGCAGGTGTCTCTCTGTCTCTCTCTCTTTAGCTCCCCCTTCCCTCTTGATTTCTGGCTGTTTCTATCCAATAAATAAATATTAAAAAAAAGAAAGAAATGAAAAGACAGGGAAAATAGGAGGGGAAGACAGGGGGAGAGAAAGACAGACACCTGCAGACCTGCTTCACCGCTTGTGAAGTGACTCCCCTGCAGGTGGGGAGCTGGGAGCTTAAATTGGGATCCTTAGGCCGGTCCTTACACTTTGCACCATGTGCACTTAACCCACTGCACTACCACCCAGTCCTCCTATTCCTTTTTTTTTTTTTGTCTCCAGGGTCATAGCTGGGGCTTGGTGCCTGCACTACAAATCCACTGCTCCTGGAGGCCATTTTTTTCCCCCTTCTGTTGGCGTTGTTGTGGTTATTATTGTTGTTGTTATTGCTGTCGTTGTAGGATAGGACAGAGGGAAATCGAAAAGAAAAGAAACGGCAGGGAGACAGTTCAATGGTAGAGAAAAGGACTGCTAGGCCTTAGGACCCAGGCTTCATTCCTGGAACCACATATGTCAGAGCTGAGCGTCTTCTTTAACTGTGTGTCTCTCATAAAAATAAATAAATAAATAAATAAATCTCTTTTTAAGAAAAAGAAAGAAAGAAATGAAATGCCACAAGTGGCAGAGTGGTGTTCTACTTTCTTTCTCTTTTATGCACACAGATACATGCACACAGAGACACACACTGAAAAAAATGACCTTCCGAGCAGTCTCACAGTTCCGGGATTTAGTTCAGTTTCCAAATTTAGCTCAGTTTCTGAACTGCAAGGAAGGACAGTGGCAATTGGAACCTCAAATGGATGGTAAGGAGCTCTAAGGTTGTCAAGCGCAGTTAATTAAAGTACAAAGTCAATAAAATTTAGAGCGATTGTTAAGACTCTTCAGAATGGATTGTTGGTTCTTACTCTGAGAAGCGAGAAATAGCCATGGAACAGGAGGTAAGGACAGTAAAAAAGAAGAGGTTCTAGGAGGTAGGACGCTGGGATTCTGATCCAGCCTCTAGCTCTGGCTTGCTGTGTGGTCTGAGAGAAGCCACAGCCACAGGACCTCTCTGGACTTCCTTGCCAAGAGCCTTTCTGCCTCCTGGGCCAGTGCCCACGCATAGAGTGAGCCTGCCACTTCCTTCTCCAGGGTTCTCGAACTGAATTATCGAACCTCATCTTCCTGCTCACTTATTTTCAAAACTTTAGTTGTTTATGAGTTTTCTGTCCATCTCATCGCCATCTCATCACATTTTATTTTTTTATATTATTTTTTCCCTTATTGGGTTAGGGGGAATTAATGGCTTACAGTTGACAGTAAAATACAGTTGTTTGTCCATGTGTAACATTTCTCAGTTTTCCACGTAACACTCTAACCACCCACCTAGCTCCTTCTCCACCATCATGGTCTAAGATCTGAACGCTCTCCCCCTACCATTTTTTGTTTGTTTGTTTTTTCTTTCCCTAAATTGTATACATTCTACTTATCATTTTAAGCTAGTCTCTTACCAGCTCGTGCCTAGATTTTGGCACAGAATTCACTCTCCTTCAGTACAGACTCCACTTGCTGTCTGCTACCAGTTATGTCATAAAATAAATCACACCCACTTGTCCATCTGTCATCTACCCATGGGAGAGAGAGAGTGGGAAAGAGAGAGAGAGAAAATATCTTCCTCAGTCCTGGGTTTCTCAGATGTACAGTCAAATATTTTTCAGCTGAATTCCTGGAATGATCTGATTCACCCTTAACTTGGATCCAGTTTCAATTCAGTTAGCTTGAGGCAAAGTCTATGCTTTGCAGTCAACATCCCCAGTCCCCAAACCAGTTGATCACAATATGCTGGCTACCTGCTGTCTGTTTTTCTTTTTTAAAAAATATTTTATTTATGGGAGTCGGGCTGTAGCGCAGCGGGTTAAGCGCAGGTGGCGCAAAGCACAAGGACCGGCATAAGGATCCCGGTTCGAACCCCGGCTCCCCACCTGCAGGGGAGTCGCTTCACAGGCGGTGAAGCAGGTCTGCAGGTGTCTGTCTTTCTCTCCTCCTCTCTGTCTTCCCCTCCTCTCTCCATTTCTCTCTGTCCTATCCAACAACGATGACAACAACAATAATAACTACAACAATAAAACAACAAGGGCAACAAAAGGGAATAAATAAATAAAATAAATATTTAAAAAAATATTTAAAAAATATATTTTATTTATTAATTAATGAGAGAGGTAGGGAGAGAGAGAAAGAACCAGACACCACTCTGGTACATGTGCTGCCAGGGAATGAACTCCAGACGTCATGCTTGAGAGTCCAGCACCTTATCCATGTGCCACCTCCCAAACCACTGCTGTCTGTTTTTCTAAGATTTATAATTTATTACTTGACTGAGTGAGAAAGAAAGCAAGAGCATCTTCCTGGTAGATGTGGTGCCAGGGACTGAACTTGGGATTTCATGCAAGCAAGTCCTGTACTCTGCCACTGAGCCACACCTCCCAATCACTGGGTATCATCACTTTAGCGGAACTAGTAGGTGAGTGTTGCTTTCACTGGCATACCAAGGGCAAGGACTCTAAAGACTGGAGCACAGCAGATGCTAAAAACTGAAATGACAGTTCAGAAAATGCTCAACCTTGCTATTTGTTCAGCAATCATTCTCGATGTTTCTGGGCTTTCCCTCACATTATGCTGTGTTCGCACCATTTCCAAGTGTATTGATCAAAGACGTTGTTCACCAGCTCTCCATGTTTTTTTAATTTTAATTTTTAAATTGTATTAGTGATTTAATATTGATTTACAAAATTACATGTCAACAGGGGTATAAGTTCACTTCATTCCCACCACCAGGGTTCTGGATCTTCAGTCGTCCCACTGCAAGCCAACACATGGGCCAGCCTCATCTCTGCAACTGTCTACATTTATACGTAATTGCCCCATTTTTCTTCCTGATCCAATCTTCTCTTCCCCTCCAAGCCACTCTAACAACTTTACTACCTCCATATGTCCCTCTCCTTTTTCTCCTCTCTCTCTGGGTACTGATGGAGCTGGAGCTCAGAGCCCTCTAATCTTCTTCCTCCTATCACTTCTCCCCGCTGGGAGTATGGATCAAGGTTGTTTCAGGGTGCCGAAGGTAGGACTTCTGACTTCTGTAACTGCTTCTCTGCTGGATTGTGGGTATTGGAAGGTTGATCCATACTCCCAGCCTGTTTCTATCCTTCCCCAGTGGACCAGAGCTCTGGAGAGGCAAGATTCCAGGATATACTGTTAAGGTCATCTACCCAGAGAAGTCAGGATGGAATCATGGTAGCATTTGAAAATTAGTGTCTGGAAGGTGGCAGGACATAAATTGAGACAAAATGGTTAATAAGTAAGCACCAAAAAGTAGGGATAGAGCAGATGAGATTAGGGATCTTAGGGTAGAAGAAAGCTAGAAAGTCTATCTGAGGCATGTTCCTGGGAGCACACAGTTATAATAGTTTTGCTTGAGTCTGATAGCTAGTCTGAAGTTGGATATAAATATTGTCTGAAAAAAATGGTGTCAGAGTAGAGAAAAGCACACACACACACGTATATTTAGCACTAGAGCCTGTATAACCTCTGAGTCCCTATTGGTTTGAGCTTACAGTTCATGGTTATATCTGGGGAACACTGCAGGCTGTACTCATTTCGAGACCGATCTTCCTTGAGTGTCAGGGCAGCATAGCCCACTCTTCCTTTGGATCCAATTTTCCCCAATTGTTTAAGGATTGAGTGTCATATGTTGAACCCAATCAGAATTAGGTTTTTGGGGTCTGTCTTCTTCCTCTTTTTTTTTTTAACTTTTTAAAAATTTATTCCCTTTTTGGTGCCTTTTTTTTAAAATTGTTGTTGTAGTTATTGTTGTTGCTATTGATGTCGTTGTTGTTGGATAGGACAGAGAGAAATGGAAAGAGGAGGGGAAGACAAAGAGGAGGAGACAAAGACAGACACCTGCAGATCTGCTTCACTGCCTGTGAAGGGACTCCCCTTCAGGTGGAGAACCGGGGTCTCAAACCGGGATCCTTACACAGGTCCTTGCGCTTTGAGCCAAGTGTGCTTAACCCGCCGCGCTACCGCCCGACTCCCAGGGTCAGTCTTCTTTGGGCCTTTCTGCTAGGCTGCCCAGCTAATTTGATCTAAGTCCAATCGATTAGAGAATTTATGATGCGTTCTTAAGGCATTTCAACTGTTAGTGCCAGCTCTCCATGTTCTCAATCTTCCTCACCCAGTCTGGTGACCACATGGATTAAATCAGAGGTTAGCAGAAGGGGTCCTTGCCTCCTGCTAGTTGGTGAGAATGCTAGTCTTCCAGGAACCCCATCTTTCACTGTCCTCCTGCCTCTCCCCTTGAAATGTATCCTTCCCCAAGAAGCCTGTCGAGGAAGTTTAATTTTCATGATGTCATTTCAAATTCATTATAAGGTCAGCTGATAAATAAAACATCTTCTTTCAGAGACCTACTCAGACACATAGATTTTTAGAAATGGGGCCAAATGAATTTCTGTGAACCTGCAGGACATTTTTTTTAAAAAATATTTATTTATTCCCTTTTGTTGCTCTTGTTATATTGTTATAGTTATTACTGTTGTTGTTATTGATGCTGTCGTTGTTGGATAGGACAGAGAGAAATGGAGAGGGGAGGGGAAGACAGAGAGGGAGAGAAAGACACCTTCAGACCTGCTTCACTGCCTGTGAAGCGATTCCCCTGCAGGTGAGGAGCCGGGGCCTCGAACCGGGATCCTTACGCCGGTCCTTGCACTTTGCGCCACCTGCGCTTAACCCGTTGCGCTACCGCCCGACTCCCGACATTTTTTTTTTTTTAATGGTTGCTGAATTTATAGCTTTCCAGGGAATACAATTAAGAGATATGTCTCTATGAACACAATATCACCTCTTGCAGTCATGGGAGCTGCAACAGTGTATAACTGAGACAACAATCTTAAAAATAAATGAATTAAATAGAGGTCAAGAGTTAGAGATGACTACAAAAAGGGTCATTGCCTGGAGCTCCCTCAACTCTGGGAGGGGTTTGGATTTCTGTAGGATGTGGAAGGTGATTTTGACTCTGGATTCTCAGCAGGTGTCTTCTTATATTTTCATAATTAAAATACCTTAACCTTGTCAGTAGTTGAGGAAGCAAGAGGACTTGGTTAGAGCTTGGCTCTCAAGTTCTGTGTTTGCTCCAGCTGAGTTAGAATTGGAGAGGACTCTTGTGTTTTTTTTTTTTTTTTCTTTCTGGAATCACTTTGATCCAAGACAATAAAGACAACTGAAGACTACAGAAGTGACAGGTTTGGGGGCTGACTTTGAAGTGTGGAATATCTGATCCTGTAAGGACAAGGGCAGAACTGTTGTGGAGTCATACGGTTGGAATGATACAAGAATCAAGATGGACAACCTGACTTCATGAACTAGGTCTTTGCTCAAGGTACATCCTGTGCAAAAACAAACAAACAACAACAAAAACAACAACAACCCCCCCTAAAATTCCCTTAAGTCTCTTCTGATCTCTCTTTCCGGATCCCTCTTTCTGTGCATGAGTCGTCCCCTGCCTCCTTGCAACTTTAGCAACAGTGTCAGGTACAGAGCAGCGACCAAAGCTTCAGGATTAGTGCCAGGCACACCAGGCTCCACTGTGTGACCGACCCCAGGCAAGTTCCTCTCCCGACCTGAATCAACGTTCCCATCTGTAAAATGGGTGGAGGCTGTAACTGCCTTGTGTGCGGGTTGACTTTGCCACAACTGGAGGACAAGCCCCTTAGCCCTCTCCCAATCACCTGGCAAAAATCTTCCCTTAACTTTTATATCCTTTGAAATCTCAAGCAAACATCCAAATGGTAAAGTAAGTTGGCCTCTGCTGCTTTTTCCCCAACTCCCTCCTTCCCAGGACCAGGACGGCGGGCTAGGTGGCTCAGCAGTGCGGAGGCCCTGCGGGGGCAGCGAGTGCAGGAGCCGCACAGCTGCACAGGTGACAGACAGGGACCGTGGCCAATGAGGGGCGTGGGCGCGCTCGCAGCTAACGGGACGCCACTCCTCCCGGGGCTCCCGGGCCTGGAAACGCCGGCCCCGGACTCTCCTCCCGCAGCGCGGCCGCAGCTCCACAAGTGACAGCCGAGTGTCGGCGTGAGCCGGGGCGGGACTGCAAGGGCGCCGGAGAGGTGAGAAAGGACCCCGCGGGCGCGCTCCCGCGACACGACTTTCCCCGGCGACGTCGCTGGGAGCGAGCACGCTCCTGACATCACGCTCGGCTCGTCCAATGAGCGGCGGCCTCAGGGAGGCGCCGCCCCGTCCTCCCGCCCCCGCCCCCGCCCCCGCCGCCGCCGCCGGCGCCTGGGCAGCAGCAACCTCGGGGAGCGTCTGGGGAGCCGCGGGCCGCTGCCGGCAGCTGGTGGGGGGCGCCGCGCGGGCGGGAGCCTCGGGACGAAGAGGACCAGGCATCTGCTCGCCGCGATCCCGTCGCCCGATGTCCTCAAGATGGAGGCCACGGGGGCGGCGGCGTGAAGGAGGCGGCGGCGGCGCTGCGGGTGCGGGTGCGGGCGCGGGGGCCCGGGCGGCGCGGGCGGCGCGGGCGGCGGCGGCGGGATGGGGCTGCTGCTCCTGATCCTGGCGTCGGCCGTGCTGGGCTCGTTCCTCACGCTGCTCGCCCAGTTCCTGCTGCTCTACCGCAGGCAGCCCGAGCCGCCGGCCGACGAGGCGGCCCGCGGGGGCGACGGCTTCCGCCACCTCAAGCCGGTGCCGGGCCTGGCCCTGCGGGAGTATCTCTATGGCGGCGGCGGGGCAGAGGAGCCCCCCGAGGGCGGCGCGCCCGAGACCCCCGCCCCGCCGACGCGGGAGACCTGCTATTTCCTCAACGCCACCATCCTGTTCCTGTTCCGGGAGCTGCGGGACACGGCGCTGGCCCGCCGCTGGGTCACCAAGAAGATCAAGGTGGAGTTCGAGGAGCTGCTGCAGACCAAGACGGCCGGGCGGCTGCTGGAGGGGCTGAGCCTGCGCGACGTGTTCCTGGGCGACACGGTGCCCTTCATCAGGACCGTCCGGCTGCTGCGGCCCGTGGCTCCCGCGGCCGGGGCCGGGGCCGGGGGCGGCGGCGAGCCCGACGGCGCGGACGGGGCCGAGGCGCTGCCCGCCGCCTCCCCGGAGGAGCTGGCCTTCGAGGCGGAGGTGGAGTACGGCGGCGGCTTCCACCTGGCCATCGACGTGGACCTGGTGTTCGGCAAGTCGGCCTACCTGTTCGTCAAGCTGTCCCGCGTGGTGGGCCGCCTGCGCTTCGTGCTCACGCGCGTGCCCTTCACCCACTGGTTCTTCTCCTTCGTGGAGGACCCGCTCATCGACTTCGAGGTGCGCTCGCAGTTCGAAGGGCGCCCCATGCCCCAGCTCACCTCCATCATCGTCAACCAGCTCAAGAAGATCATCAAGCGCAAGCACACCCTCCCGAGTTACAAGATCAGGTGCGCGGGGTGGGGGGTGGCTGGGGGGCGCCCCGAGCCGCGGGAGTGTTGGGGCTGGGGGCACTGCCAGCCTGGAGCCCCCCCCCACATCCCACACACCTACTGTGTTGGGGCTGGGGGCACTGCCAGCCTGGAGCCCCCCCCCCACATCCCACACACCTACTGTGTTGGGGCTGGGGGCACTGCCAGCCTGGAGCCCCCCCCCCACATCCCACACACCTACTGTGTTGGGGCTGGGGGCACTGCCAGCCTGGAGCCCCCCCACATCCCACACACCTACTGTGTTGGGGCTGGGGGCACTGCCAGCCTGGAGCCCCCACACACATCCCCGCTGGGGGGCCACTGCCAGCCTGGAGCCCCCCCACACCCACACCCCCATTATGTTGGGGCTGGGGGGCACTGCCAACCTGGAAACACACACACACACACACACACACACACACACACACACACTCTCTCTCTCTCTCTCTCTCTCTCTCTCTCTTTCCCGGATCTCCTCCCAGCACCCAGATCCAAGCAAAGAGGACACACTCCACTTTGTTTTTGCAGAGGGCATTGCTGGCACTCAGGGACCCTTCCCCATGTCTTTAGACCCTCCAGGGGCTGCGGCTGTTAAGCTTGGGGCGCACGGAATGGGGCAGGATGGAGTCCACCCCCCCCCCCCCCCCCCCCCGGAGTGAGTGGGGTTGGATCTCTTCTTAGATGCGGTGGCAGCAGCATCCTGGTGACTGACCACCTTGAGCCATTTGTCCGGCAGACTGCAGGCGGGCGGCTGGGACAGGGGTGCTGCCCGGCTCAGCGACTTCCAGGGTGACTTGCAGGGTCTGGTGAGAGGGGGTGCCGCCCCCTCTACTCACCCCCAGGCTGGGAACGAGTGGGGAGCCGCTGTCGCTGCGGCTTTCTGCACTGTCTTAATGTCACCCACCCCAGAAGGTGCTGGGGGAGCTTCAGGAGCGAGGACCCAGGCTCCGCTCCTCCTCTTACCTACCTGTTCCCGAAAGCACCCCTCCTCCAAGTAGGAGTCACCCCACTTGTAGGCAGCTAGTGTTCTAATGCTAGACAGTGTTTTTTTTTTTTTTTAACTTTAAAAAAACAATTTTTTAATTATCTTTATTTATTTATTGGATAGAGACAGCCAGAAGTCAATAGGAATGGGGAGACAGAGAAGAGAAGAGACAGATACATGCAGCCCTGCTTCACTACCTGCAAAGCATTCCCCCCGCAGGTCGGACGGGTCTTCGAACTCAAAGTCTTGATCACTGTAACATGTGTACTCAACCAGGTGTGCCACCGACCGGCCCGTTTTGTTTTTTTTTAACTTTTAAAACTCTCCTGTTGGAGGTCGTTTATATAATGAGACTGTTTAGATTAATATCTCTACATGACATTTCAGTGTCGTAGAAGTGGAAGGAGAGATGGGAAGCTTTTGGGGCTGGAGCCTTTGCCCTCTCTGGCCCCGGGGAGGCTTGGGGTTGAAGTGGATAGGGTCAAGCTGTTTCTTCTAAAATAACAGGATTTTCAATTTCGCTTTCACCAGCTTTTGTGTTTGTTGAAAGGCGTTGACCTTTGTGGATTTTTGTCCTTTACTATAAATGTGTTTCCGTCTGGGTTTTTGCCTTAACCTAGTGTCCTTCAGTGGAAGTTGTATGTTTGTTGATCACCAGCCTTCAGCAGCAGTGAGTGACACACATACTCCAGAAATGTTTTATCCTCAGGATGGGTTGTTGGCTTGTGTGTGTGTGTGTGAGACAGATTGACCTCACTAATTATGCTTTCCTTAGTCTGATACCACTGACTGGCAGGGCAACTCTTGTCAGTTGGCAGGAGACATTTGTTGTGGAGGATGGAGAACTGTTCCCTGTCCTTCATCTTCCGTCCTGTGAAGTAGATCCAACTTGGTGAAGGCAACTCTTATAGCCCTGGAGTATCAGTGACTCAGTTAATAGGTGAATTCTAGTGTTGAAGCAATGGGATGTTTATTGATAGCTGTCCACCCCTGAGAAAAAGTTGTTAGAGGTTTTGACTTTCTTTCACAATTTCTGTTCTGATACCTTATGGGTAAATTTCAGATAATAAAGTTATTGTTGGGGGGGGGTGTTATTCTCAGAATTGTCAGTGGCAGTGAGAATGTATATAATTTCCTTTTTTTTTTTTTAAAATGTAAGCTTGTAGTTAAGTTACACTTGAAGGAAATCATAAATAGGAGTGGTGGAGTCATTGATGGGTCTTTTGTTCTGAGTGAACCTTGTTTTATCATCTGTATCACTGAAAAGCATCACTGGTTAAAATACAGCAAAGCTGCTTGATTTACTACACCCAAAAGGCTTTTTTAAAAAGCACAGCATGAGTTTGGTTATGCATGGTATTTCAACTTCTGAACCTTAAATATTAGATTGTCACTAAAGAGATGGACACGTCTTTGCTTTTTTCATCTGAAGGCATTTCAGCAGTCAATCTGTAAAGACTGACCACACAGGATGTACGTGACTCAGTCTGCAGATATTTGCTATATGTCTGCTGTGTATTTGTTGGTTCTAGGTCAGGGCCTTCAATACCGAACAGCTTCAGCCCTTGTTGGGCTCAGTCTCTTGAGAACTGAACTAGCTATACTGGTGTGCCGGATGGACTTGCAGTTACTAGAGAACCAATTTTAGGTTAGTTAAGAAAGAGAATCATGCAGTGTAAGAACAAAAAGGGGTAGCTTCAGGAAGTGGAGTTCTCCTGTAGTGTTTTAAAACTATTGAGTTTCTAGAGCTGACTCAAGTTTCTGTAAAAAAGTGGTTTAACATATCTAGTGTTATTTTATTTTTTTTTATTCTTACAGATGTGGAAATAGTGCTCTGAATAGTTAGATAACTTGCTTCAAGTTGTACAACTGGCAGACAGTGAAATACAGGTCTGATAAAGCCAGCCTAGCTTTTATCGCTTACTTATTTTTTTTCAGGCTGACTTAAAAAAAAAAAAACAATGTTAGCACTTTATAATTAAGCGTTTGCTGTTTTCTTTTCTTTGTTATGCTATCAGCATAATATACATATGAAAATAACTTTTCAGATTATCTGAGAAGTTTGATCAGAGTATAAGTATAAAGTTTTTTTTCCTCTTAAATTGAAGACTTTCCGAAAAGATCCTTCTGAAGCTAAATCATAAGGTTAAGTCTTTGGGTGCTGCCCCACAGAGCATTTCTTTTTTAACCCAGCAGATTTTGCTTCTAAATAGAAGGTCTTGCTATTTTCTCCTTTCTAGCTATCTAATCTACTTAGTGGAGCTAAATAAAGTATTAGAATTATATTGAGTCGTGGGACCGTTTGGTACTCTTCTGTTATATATAACAGAAATATTTTGGAAATTTACTTCACTATCACTCCTTTTCCCTTTCACTCATTTTCCCATCTTCATGGAAAAATGGAAAATAAAGTGTAGTTCATCAGGACTGCCAGTTCTGATGTTTTGCCTAGAAATGTCAAAGGGCTTCAAGAGGTTACCTCCTAAGGGCCCAGCTGAATATCACTGAAATTGACTCAAAAGGTTTATAATTTGTAAAATACTACATATGTTAACTGTTATATACATGTATATATCTTCCACTTATTAGAGTTCAATCTTACTGCTATACTCCTAAATACACTTAATATAATGTTAGTCATGTCAGTGTTAATGTTTTAGATTTTTTTTCTTAGAATACATTTTTAAATAGTTAATTATGTAAGTATTTAATAAAAAGCAGCAGGGGAGATGGCTCGGAGCTAGAGCCCAGGACTTGCATATAGAAAGGCCTGGGTTTCATCCCTCCCTCGTGCATATGCTGAGAAATGCCTTCTCTGCCTTAATCTCTCTATCCAATGAAATAGCAAATAAATGACTGAAAAATTGGGCTTCAAGAAAGATTGTCACTTTTTTTTTTGTATCAGTATGTGTTAATACTTGTATTATTTCCTTGTATATAGACAGAATTTGAGACCTGCATCATTGCTTTACTGCTTATGAAGCTTCTCTCCTGCAGGTGGGGCTGGGTCCTTGCACACGGTAACATGTGAGCTCTACTGGAAGCACCACCACCTGGCCTCACCACTAATATTCTTGACTATGTGGAGAATCCGTTGTCAACATGGAATCTGAGTGAACAGTCCTGGAGAGGTTAGGCTTTGGCAGTCAGATGGTTGAGATTCTTGTGATGTTTCTGTTGATAGAAAATTATCGCTGTGTAGCTAGTATTGTTTGCAGGCTGAAAGGCCAGAACTTTTTTTTTTCCCCTTTATTGGGGGGGATTAATGGTTTATAGTCAACAGTAAAACAGTAATTTGTACATGTGTAACATTTCTCATAAATTTTCCACATAACAATCTAATCCCCCCACCTCGGTCCTCCTCCATGATCATATTCCAGGACCTGTGCGTGCACGCGTGCACACATACACACACACACCACACACCTCCCACACACCTCCCCCACACCCTCCCACACATACACACACACACACACACACACACACACACACACACACACACTTTTACTTTGATGCACTGACACCAACTCCAGTCCAAGATCTGCTTTGTGTTTTTCCCTCTGTTCTTAGATTTCAAAATTGGGATCATCCCATATTCATCCTTCTCTTTCTAGCTGATCCCACTTGACATGATTTCTTCAAGCTTCATTCAAGATGAGGTGAAGAAGGAAAATTGGCCATTTTTAACTCATCTGTTACTGGACACCTGGTTTGCTTCCAGATTTGGACCGCAGAACTTTTGATCTAATCTGCAGTGTGCTTTTGTTTACTAATTGCCAGCTTCTTTAATATGGCATCTTTCATATGATTTCTGTCTTCCTTTAGAATATACTGGAAGGTCTTCTAGCACGAGGCCAGCAGTCCTCATAACCATAAAGGGATGAAGAGGGGAGTTCTGGGGGTAGATGTAGCAAGTTCTCACCACACTGATCAAGTTAACTGCCCCTTGCTTCATAGTCTAGACTCACCTTCCTTTCTTTCTTTCTTTCTCTCTTTCTTTCTCTCTTTCTTTCTTTCTTTCTTTCTCCCTTTATTGAGGAAATGTTGACTTCCTGCCGTCCCATATGGAGGACAGTAATTTTTACCCCCTTTTAAAACACATCTTTGGAGAGATGTTCATTGAGCAATTTTGTTTTATAAAGACATTATCAGTATAATTTTGAATTTTAAGGTCATTCTGAAAACTCATTGAAACATTTTCCATTTCTTTATGATGTAGTGGTAGTAACTAGTTACAGTTGATTTTTACGTGGTAGATACTTTGCTTTAGGGTTAGGTAGGTCCTTAGCTATGTAGACTTACTTCTCATCTACTTACTGACACTGATTTTAATGACTGAGAATGCAGCAAATACTTGGGGGAACCACTTTTTTTTAGGTTCATGGAAATCTCTTGAAAGATGAAAGATTTAGTCTTAGCTATTTTATTCTTTTACTCCTGAAAAAATTGATAACTATGTCCTGGAAAAAAAAACAACTATGTAGACTACTTAAAGTATATTTGTGGGACATTTTCAAATGCTGCCTAGTTGATTGGAGATGCAGGGGGATCACTGGAGGCCAGGGCTGAGTTAGCTAAATAAATGCCTCTTAGTTTTTTTCTACTCATCTCTTTTCTAAATATACTGAGGACTAAACCAGGTTTGCCCTGGAAAGCTTCATACTCTGTAATGTGGTTTATAATTTCTTTCTTTCTTTCTTGGTCTTTTGAGAGAAGGGAGAAAAACATTCATTGTTAATGTCAATTATTTCAATTATTTTAAAAACTTTAACTGATCATTTGAAGTAAAGACAATTTGGAGTAATGCATGTTTTCTTAACATTTGTGAAAATAAGTTCTCTAGAAACTGGTGAATTTGTACAGTTAAGTGCAATGTGCTATATTATTACCTTAGTCTGATACATTGCTTCCTATCTATGGGTAATTTTTCAAAAGGAATTTTAGATTGGGAAATAAAATAGCTACTAAGATCCCTTAGTTGTTGTAGGAATTGTAGTTTTGCTTAGTAATGCCAAAAATAACATTAAGTTTTGATACTTCAGAAATTTAGAGGTAACACTAGTGTATTACTTCGGTTTTCACAGAGTAATGATGTAGTGTAACTAATTCTTTTGTGCTTCTTGTACTGCTATACTCAGATACATATCTTAAATTAAATCAAGAGATCATTGTCCTAGAGATAAATCATTTAAAAAATAGTCACTTCTTTTTAGTAAGCACTTTTTGAATATTGCCCTACCTAGTGCCATGGTGGATATCGCAAAGGTGATTAAATGGTTATAACACCATGTTGACTGTTTTCTCTAGCTGGCTTAGTCTACCTGAGGGGAAAAGTCTTATAATAGTATCTGGGTTTACTTAAGGCCTTCAGTTTTGTGAGAGAAAGGGAAAGAATGGTATCTCCACTAAAGTAAACATCTGGTAACTTTGGTTTGTATAGTATTTTTTGATGCTAAGTTCCTGGTACACCTAGTGCTGATACTGCTGTTTGTAGTTGGGTTTTCTTAAAGTGCTTTGAATTATGATTTAGATATTAAAACACAGAGATGAAAAATAATGTATTGTTAAAGGAAATCTTTGCTTTAGAAATCTGACCTACACATTGGAGAGGGGAGGGACACTGCTGTAGACAGTTTTTAGGAAACTATTAGATTCTAACTGGCAATCTACTAGTCTCCTGGTTGTCTGGGAAAGCCCAGTTTGTTCCTGGAAATAGACGAAGCAGATCGTCTGTGAAGTAGGTTGTACTACTTCATGCCTTATCAAAGACTCAATATTGATTTACATATATTACTAATGATCTACCATATGAGACAGAGACAATGAGAAAATCTCTTGGTTAACAACATGCTGCCAGGCCATTCTGTACACTTACTGCCTCACTTAATAGCTAAACCTGGCGCAAAGCACAAGGACCGGCATAAGGATCCCGGTCCAAGCCCCGGCTCCCCACCTGCAGGGGAGTCGCTTCACAGGCGGTGAAGTAGGTCTGCAGGTGTCTATCTTTCTCTCCTCCTCTCTGTCTTTCCTTCCTCTCTCCATTTCTCTCTGTCCTATCCAACAATGACAACAACAATAATAACTACAACAATAAAACAACAAGGGCAACAAAGGGAATAAATAAATAAAATAAATAAAAACAACAAGGGCAACAAAAGGGAAAATAAAAAAAAAAATAGCTAAACCCACTGTGTGGAAGAGGTTGGCATTTCATTTTCACAGCTGTGGAAACTCTAATCTTTGTATGTTACTGACTTACAAAGTCCTAAAAGAGAAAAACATTGAATCCTGGACTGCCAGAGCTCATGCCATAATATTTCTGCAGAGATAAGCCAACTATTACTCTAACCTAGGAGTTTGCAAACCAGCCAGTGTTAGGTCCCAAAGCTAAGAATGGTTTTTATGTTCTCCGACTTGGCATTTAAAGTTGTTCAAAAAGTGTATGAGACAGACCGTTTGCATTTATCATTTAAAAATATTTAGCCTCTGGCTCTTTACAGAAAAGATTTGCTGGCTTCTGCTGTAAACACTTAAGACCAAAAAAAACAAAACTGAAAGATGTTGCTCTAGTGTCTATAACGAGGAAGCATGTATGCATACACACCAAAGGTCCTTTTAAACCTTTTCCTGCTGAGTTTTGTCTTTTTGAAAAACTAGTGAGAACTGTGTGCAGGCTGTATTAACATGCACAAACAAAATTCATAATCTTCTAGGAACTTGTCTAGGGTTCTTAGATGCCAGACTGAGTAGTAAATACTGAAAGAGAACTGTAATGCCATAAATGTAAAATGTAAGACATACTAAAATAAATAATAAGTACTTCATTATTTTGCTGACTTTTGGATTAGATGCTTGGTATATTTAGCTCAGACATATCCCGTCTCTCTTTTGGGTTTGTTTGTTGATTTTTTTTTTAAGATTTTAATTTATTTATTAATGAGAAATATAGGAGGAGAAAGAGCCAGACATCACTCTGGTACATGTACAACCGGGGATTAAACTCAGGGTCTCATGCTTGAGAGTCCGATGCTTTATCCACTGCGTCACCTCCCAGACCACTTATTTATTTTTTTTAACTTTGGTGAAAAGAGATATCACAGCGCAACTCCACTATCTGTGGTACTTCTAGTATCGGGGTGGTTCCAGGGCTTGAAGCTATATGTTCTCATGCATGGCATGGTGAGCTTTTTCTTGCCCTACTCGGACATCTATAAAAAGCTAGAGCTAGAAGCTGGGTGGTGGCACATACATGCACAGTGTGCAAGGACCCTGGTTCAAGCCCCAGGTTTACTTGCAAAGGGAAAACTTCAGGAATGGTGAAGCAGTGCTGTGCTTAATCTCCCTTTCTCTCTCTGTTTATCCCCCTCTTCCCTTTCAATTTCTTTTAGTCAGTATTCAATAAATAAATAATAAATCTTTAAAAAAATGATGGAGAAAAGGGTAAGTGGGTAGGGGCTAGCACACTTTGTATTAAAAAATGTAACCTCTCTCTTTTTTTTTCCTAGTAAGATGTCAGGCTGAGATCTTCTAAGTCACTTAAGAATATTTGAGGGGCTGGAATATTTTGAGTGCAGAAAAGATTTGCAATGTACAAGGTCCTGGGTTCAAGTCTCCAGTCTCTACCTGTAGGGGGAAAGCTTTATAAGTGGTGAAACAGTGCTGCAGGTGTCTTTCTGCTTCACTCCCTCTGTCTTTCTCTTTCTCTCAATTTCTGGCAGTCTCTGTCCAATAAATCAAAATAATGAAAAAAAAAAGAATACTTGACATTTCAGGGTGAAGGTAATCCACCCAGAGAATGCACACTTTACCTTGCAAGGAGCCTGCTTCAAGCCCCTGGCTCCCATATGGAAGCCACCCATCCAGGGGAAGAGTCACTAGTGCAGAAGCAGTGCTGCATTGTCTGTCCTCTCTGTCTCTTACTCTCTGTCTGGGGAAGGGAAAGGAGTCTTCCAGGAGTGGTGGAGTTGTTCAGTTGGGGGCCCTAGCAGAAACCTGGTGGCAAAAAAGAAAAATATAGAAAAAGTGTAAAGTATATATTCAAGCAAGAGTTTCTGTCTCTGAATACCTTATTTAAAAGTTAGATACTAACCCAGCATTTCTGTCTCACATTCTGCAGTCTCCCAGAACAATGCCACTAAGAAACAGATGCTATTAATATCAAATCCTTTTTGCTGCTTCTGTAGAGTCACAGGACCTGGGATTTTGGCATGGTTTTAGGCAGAGCACATCACACTTCATTGGGAATCCATAAACTATCTGATCACAAGCAGTTTTACAGAGGAGTTTCAGATCTCTCTTATAAATTCCATAAAACCCCTTATTCTGTTTGTAGGAGGGAGAAATGCGATAGGAGTATTATTCACCTTCAGATGAGTAGAATTTCAGGAGCTTAGTTTATTGTTGAGTTTAGGCTGTAGACATTTAAGTTTCTGATTCTGATTCGCAGAGCTTTGAGTAATACACACCTGACTTCAGCACTGTACTGAGCTAGAGACCTTGGAAAACAAGCCTGATCCTCCTTTAACCTCAACTTCTGTACCTGTAAATGGAAGTGGAAATAAGATTTGTTGAATGGGAGATAGTGTATGTCATTTTGTATGAACTTGTGAATAACTGTATCTGTAGTAACTGGGTACATATACACAAGTACTGATTATCTTACATCTTAGAGATGGGCCAGATAATTGCTGAATGACACATGAAAAATTCCCCTTTCAAATGCAGGATAAATCTCCTGTTACAACTTTGTTAAAGAAGACTACTAAATTTGTCGACTATTTCATATTTTTTGAAATGTATCATTTCGTTATTAATTTATGGAAAACCAGAAATCATTGCCGGTTTGATGCACCATCAGTACCTTTCCTTATTATTATTTTTGCTTTATTTTTACATAATATCTTGGGTTTTCTAGATATACTTACCTCATTTGTTTAGATAGATGTCAGGAGCTTTATTAATTGGGAAACTGGAAGTTTTCAGTTCTTGTTGAAATCAGTTCTTGTCAAATCATAAGCTAATAAGCTAATCATTTATTGTTGATGAGCTAACCAATTCTTGTTGAAGTAATTTTTTTAACCTCTTAGTAGTATAAAGATGCCCTGAATGTTTCTGCCGTTGTCTTTGTGTAAGTAAAGAATTTTTGTTCAGTGATTTTTTTTTTTACTGTTTTTTTTTTAAATGTCCTGATAGTATTTAGGAACATAAGTTAATACTGTCTTCCTTTTTCTTTTGTTTTCATCCCTCTGATATGCCCAGTATAAAGTTATATGCTCATATTGAAGACCTACATCTCTCCCCGCCTCTCCTGAGTAACTAATTGGGCGAGTATAATATAAACGTGCTACTGCCAGCTGGTTCCTCACAGAGCTCCTTGGCAGACAGTGTATCTGAGTCTAACTCATTCTCTACTTTGAACCCACTCCTGCCTGACTTTCCCTATCTTCCAAAGCCCTCCTTTCCTTTAGTCTCTTTTCTCGTTTTCTGACTGTCCTCCTCACACTGCAAGCATGATCTCCTCAGAGCCTCTGCTAGTCCTTCAGGATCGTCTTTCCCGCAGTCAGAGATTTGCATGTCCCTGCATAAATACCACCTTTGATTATTTTCTCTCGTCACGAATTCTGCCAGATTTTTTTTTTTTCTTTGCACAAACTTTGCATGAACATGTGTTTTCTTTTCTATGCAGAAACTCTCCAAAGCTGAAGTGGATGACTGTACATTTTCACACACTCAGCTATGGCACTGACACACAGGCTTTTGAATTCAGCCTAACAATACGTGAATATTTTGGATTTCTTAAGCAGAATGTGTGGAACACATTTAAAGCCCCCCACCCCCTTGGCTGTTGTCATTATAAAATCAGGCTGACGCTATGCAACCCAGCTGTGATTTGTGAAATCTGCACTGAAGAGTACTGCCTCCTTCTCCTTATGCTGACAGGGATCCCACACACTGGGCTGATGTCAACATCTGTTGGGCACTTTATGGACTTCATCTCTCCTCTCCCTCAGATAAAAACAAAGCACAAATTAAGAACCAAAAAAAAAAAAATTGGTTCTTAATTTCCCATTTTTAGGGATAATCAGTATCGATAAACTGTAGTTTATACTTCCTCGGACTGATGTACACTCACAGAGACTGTTTCTCTAGCCTAGAGCTTATCTCCCACTCTCCTTGAGTTGGCGCAGAAAGCTTCTGAGCAGCACACTGGATGAGCAGCACCGCTGGCTGATTGTGTCCATGAATTCTTTTAAGTACTGTAGGGAGAACAGAGCTGATGAAAAAGGTGGATGAAGGGAGTCGGGCTATTGCGCAGCGGGTTAAGCACAGGTGGCACAAAGCACAAGGATCAGTGTAAGGATCCCGGTTCGAGCCCCCAGCTCCCCACCTGCAGGAGAGTCTCTTCACAAGCGGTGAAGCAGGTCTGCAGGTGTCTGTCTTTCTCTCCCCTTCTCTGTCTTCCCCTCCCCTCTCCATTTCTCTCTGTCCTATCCAACAACAACCCGAAGACAGCAATAGACTACAGCAACAAAAGAACAAGGGCAACAAAAGGGAATAAGTAAATAAATATATATATTTTATATTTTTTCCCTTTTGTTGCCCTTGTTGTTTTATTGTTGTAGTTATTATTATTATTGTTGTTGTTGGATAGGATAGAGAGAAATGGAGAGAGGGAGAGGAAGACAGAGAGGAGGAGAGAAAGATAGACACCTGCAGACCTGCTTCACCGCCTGTGAAGCGACTCCCCTACAGGTGGGGAGCCGGGGTTCGAACCGGGATCCTTATGCCGGTCTTAGTGCTTTGTACCACCTGCACTTAGCCTGCTGTACTACAGCCCGACTCCCGTAAATAAATATTTTTAAAAAATAAAGAAAAAAGAAAGGTAGCTGAAGTACTGAAATGTCTGTATTTTGATACTTGCATAGCTTTGATAAATAGGACACAAACTTTCCTATTACCCGGCATAATTAGCTATTGTTTATATGTGCTGATAAACAAAAGTGCTCTGATTAACATTGTAAAAATCTTTTTTTTTAAAGATTTTATTAATTTTATTAATGAGAAAGATAGGAGGAGACGAGAGAAAGAGCTAGACATCACTCTGGTACATATGCGGCAGGGACGGAACTCAGGACCTCATGCTTCAGAGTCTAGTTACTTAGCCACTGTGCCACCTCCCAGACCATGTAAAAATCTTTTAGTTGGGTCCATTTTTTTTACTCCCCCCCCCCCCCCACCAGAACACTACTTAGCTCTGGTTTTATGGTAGTGTGGGGGATTGAACCTGGGAGTCTCAGGCATGAGAGTCTCTGTGCATAACCATTATGCTGTCTACCCACGCCTGGATCCATTCTTTTGTATTAAATGCCTGTTCATTGATAAGGCACGCGTCAGTATTTCAGATCTAAGTGTGTGTCTGAAGAACCAACTCAGTATAAAATTGTACAGTCCACAGCTAAAAATGCCATTCATTTTTGCTGTAACATGTTAATGTCTGGGGAGATCTCTTAGCTCACTTGCTGAATTAAAGAATCTTTCATTTGAAAGTGATTGTGTTCCAGTCTTAGGTCTATCTTATTTATGCAGATATGTGTCTGTGAACATGGTGCCTCTCGTGCTTGTGGTGTATGCTGACTTGATGTCTTTCTGACTCGAGTCTTACATACTAGACTATCCTCAGACTCATTACCAAAATGACTGGGTGTGGACTATACAGTCTTGCTCATTTGGTCAGGCAAGTAAATAATTCAAAGCTTTTAGTTCTTTGAAGCTTACCATGTGGCTGAAGTAAGAGCCATTCTGTTACAGCAAATGTCATTATTTTTATGATGCACTAAAAAATCTTTTGTTCTCACCATTAAGTGTAGTATTATTTTGAGTAACATTCAAAGCAGGACACATCTGGTTTATTTTAGTTTTTGGAAGGTTGTTCGTCCTCAGTATTTCAGTTTAGATTTTTAGTCAGAACTAGAGCTATAAACTCTAGAGAAGATATTAAATATTTGTAGCAAATGGATGCTCTTTGGTTCACTAGTGCTGGAGTGCTAACATAATACAGATTGAGTTTAGTTTAAGATCTGTTGGGCACCTTATGGACTCCATGTCTCCTCTCACTCCCACACATAAAAGCAAGGCACAAATTAAGAGCCTAAATAAATAAATAAATTAAAAGTTTTAAATTTCATATTCTTAGGAATGGTCAGCCATTTAAATTATACTTCCTTGGGACTGAATAGATTAACATTAAGACTTATTTTGAGGCTAGTTATGCATAAAAAGAAAACACCTGGCATTCCTAGTGTAAAAACTGATGGATACAGTTTAAATTTTGTTTGTTTGTTTTACCAGAGCACTGCTAAGCTCTGGTTTATGGTAGTGTGGGGGTGGGGGACTGAACCTGGGACTCTGGAGCATCAGGCCTTATAATCTCTTTGCATAACTATTATGCTGTCTCCCCCACACTGTTTAAATTATAGACCTTTTTAAAGGTAACTTGCCTAAAAATGAATAAGTTACTAAAATATTTTGAATTTTTTAATTCTGTAGAGTTAGGACTCATTAGCTTTGAGATTCAAACCTGTTAATAAGCATTTAAAGACTAGCTCTTGTAATATTTGTAGAGCCCTGGAGATACTCTGTGTTTAAGGTGTTTCGGCAAATTGAGCCTGTTGTCTAGAAATGAGGATTACATGATCAGTTACTGTTGAGTTGTTGGTTGGATGTATTCTTGGGCAAGTTGTACAACTTAAAAGTTATTTTTGAGCCTGGAAGAAAAAAAAATCAAAGTTTGTTGAAATTGTTACAGAAAATAAAATGCATATTTAAGGTGGCATTACCATTCACTTTGGTTAGTTCTGCCTAAGTTATTCAATGTAGGAACTTCTCTCAAAAGTCCAAGTCTAAATTATCTTTAAAATACAACCCAGTGCCTCACACAGGGAGAGGATCACTCCGCTGCTAAGCCAACTCTCCAAGCCCATTAGTTTAAAAAATATTTTTCCTGGGAGTCGGGAGGTAGAGCAGCTGGTTAAGCACACGTGGCACAAAGTGCAAGGACCTGCGTGAGGATCCTGGTTCGAGGCCCGCTCCCCACCTGCAGGGGAGACGCTTCACAAGCGGTGACGCAGGTCTGAAGGTGTCTTATCTCTCTCTCCCTGTCTTCCCCTCCTCTCTCCATTTCTCTCTGTCCTAACAACAACGACAACATCAATAACAACAACAATAACTACAACAATAAAAAACCAGAGCAACGAAAGGGAAAATAAATAAATATTAAAGAAAATTTCCTTTTTATTTTCCTCTCAGCTGATTGAGGTCCATGTGGGGAAAAAAGAAAAAAGGATAGATCTTGGTCCAGCCTGTAGTTTATGTTATTATATGTCCCTAGCACCTCATTTTCTGAGCAGTATCAATGCTACACAACATTTCCAGTTGATTACTGACATTAGTCACACCTTTTGGTTTTATAAGGGATGGAAGGCTCAGTGAGCCTGTCAGAGTTTTGCTTGTACCATTTACTGCATGTTCACTGAAAACCACATGGTCTTCCTCGCCCTTGGCTTCCTCATATGTAAGATGAGTTATGAGAATCCAGGATGTGTGTGTGTGTTTATGTGTGCATGAGAGAGAGAGAGAGAGAGAGAGAGATATTATGTGATTTACAGAAATGCTAGTCTGTACAAAGTATTTGTATTTCCTTAAAGGCAGATTTTGGAATTGGTAGAGAAGGATAGAGTTATGGATTTAAGGGCAGTTTAATTCTCTCCCCTCTATATCTTTGTGAAAGCTGAGAATTTCTATTTAATTGATGCTAGACTATGATAAGGGTCTCTGATATTGTGGGGTGTGATGAAAATTAAAAGCTACGAGTTCTGTCAGACCTGGTCAGGAGAACTCCTCCGGTTCCCTGAGGGACTCATCTCACTTGATACTTTATCTCTGGTGCATAGGATATCAACTAACATTGACTTACCTTTGAGTCACTAGCTATTAAGTTCTACTATGAGGGACCTGCAGTCTCTAATAACATTCAGAGTATATGTAAAACAACCTTGGAAAATTGTAAAGTCCTTTAGATGTTGATTATGTAGATCTACAAATTTGGATAAAAGTGAGCATTTCATATCGGTACGTAGATGAGGAGGAGAAAATGTTGGCTTTTTTTTTTTTTTTTTGTAATCATATTTGTTCTATCTTTGTCGATCCCTTTACTATTCAGATGTACTCACCCCTGTTCCCCCCACCCCCAGTATAGAAATTAAAGTCACTTCCCAGTGTATGGACTTTGCAGCATGGTGCACGACAAGGAATTCTATAGACAGAATAATTGTCCCTGGATTTCCTGAAGTCAGCTAAATTTATTCACTTTATGGATCTTGGTAATAAACAATGTGGCACAGAAATAGTAAAGCATACTGGTTATTATTAATTTGTTTGCACTTGGAAATTGATGTTTTTACAAAGGACACCCTTCCCCTCCCAATTTTTAATCAAGGAGTACATGTGGACTCTGAAATCTGGAGACTAGCCATCAGCTTGAACATCATACGTGATGAATGCTGCATTGTGAAATGGTTTCTTGTGGAAGGAAAGACAACTTGCTGGCTAACTGAGAGCCTTAATATGGAGAAATAGTTTGATAGGAAATATTTCCAAAGTATTTTCCCTTGCCAGATGTTTTATGTGAAATTACCTATTCAGCATTTTAAAGAAATATTTTATTTATTAAGCAACTTGCTTAATTAATAAAGTTAATAAGTTACTTAATAAATTACTTATTAAGTAACTTGCCCAAGATCTCAAAACTAGATAAATACTAAGAACTAAAATTTAAAACCAGTTACAGATTCTGAAAGCCTGTGTGCTTATTAAACACACCCTTAAAATTTCCTTGTCCAAAAGTAGCTGAAAAATGAGTAGATTAGGGTATTAATAGTGGTGTACCCTGTAGCAGTGGGAATAGAGACATCACTTAGTAAAGAACTATTTTGTAGTCTATGAAAGAGGAGAGGGAGTTGGGCTGTAGCGCAGCGGGTTAAGCACAGGTGGCGCAAAGCACAAGGACCGGCATAAGGATCCCAGTTCGAACCCCGGCTCCCCACCTGCAGGGGAGTCACTTCACAAGCGGTGAAGCAGGTCTGCAGGTGTCTAGCTTTCTCTCCTCCTCTCTGTCTTTCCCTCCTCTCTCCATTTCTCTCTGTCCTATCCAACAATGACAACAACAATAATAACTACAACAATAAAACAACAAGGGCAACAAAAGGGAATAAATAAATAAAATAAATATTTAAAAAAAGAAAGAGGAGGAAGGGAAAAATGTAAGGGAAAACAAAGGGACTTAGTCAATTGAGTTTCTACATTAGGCCAGGACATTACTGTACATTTTCTCTCTATATGACCTATTAAGTTTTTACAACTATACCCACACCCGATCATTCTGTTATAAATAAATACATGTTCAGAAACATTAAATGGACTATTTAGATTGCAACCCAAGTGTTCAGAGATTTTGGAGTTCGTGCTTTTATATATCATACTATGTTATTTAAGAAAAAAGGAACTTTTTTTTTTGTTTAGACTTTTTGTTGTGAAAATATTCAAGCTTAGTTTAAAATTAGAAAAAAAAAATTAAGTCAAATCCTTATGTGTTTGCCACCCAATTTTAACTCATAACCTGGCCTGATGAAACAAATCTTTTGTTTCTTGCCTACCTTGAACCTCACAATTGTATGGGTTATTTGGAAGCACATTCCATATATTTTCACCCAGACATTCTCACCATGTACATATATATCAACGATAGGGCTTTCACTTTTATTAGACTTTAAAGTAATTTTTTAAATTTTTTTATTATCTTTATTTATTTATTGGATAGAGACACTCAGAAATTGAGAGGGTGAGAGACAGAGAGAAACCTGCAGCCCGGCTTCACCCCTGCTTTGTTAAGCTTTCCCCCTGCAAGTGGGGACCAGGGGCTCGAACCTGGGTCCTTGTGCATTGTAACATGTGCGCTCAGTCAGGTGCGCCACCACCTGGCCCCTAAAGTAAATTTTAACAGTAATGCGTGATGTTATTTAATATCCCGTAAGTGTTCAAATTTACCCATCTTTTTAAGCTTTTAGAGCATAGACTCTTACACTTTGTTTTGCATGGCAGTGATCACACTGTTTAACAATGCACCCCGAGTTTCCACATATTAGTTAACACAAGCAGTCACTTATTCTTTATTCCACATTCGTAAATTGTTTTAGACTTGGATGTACTTTTGTTTTCTTAAATTTTGTTTCTGTTGTAAGTTTTTGGTTAAAACAAATGTTATATGTTTAAATGCTTGAATTTTTAAAAGATCCAAATATTTCTTGGGACAGGACAGATGGCTCAACTTCACATAAAGGCCACATTAATTCTTATATTCCTCAGATGGACAGTCTTAGTAGTGTCTTATGATTTAAAAGCTTTCTGAATTATTTTTATGTTTTCTCTTTCCTTTTTGTTTTTTTCCTTCAACTTCCTCCTCATTCTTCTCAGATTAGGATATCTACCTTGGGCAGAGGGTAGATAGCATAGTGGTTATGCAAACAGACTCTCATGCCTGAGGCCCCAAAGTCCCAGGTTCTTCTTCTTCTAGCGTTTGCCAAACGCTAGAAGTCCCCCACACCACTATAAGCCAGAGCTGAACAGTCCTCTGGTTTAAAAAAAAAAAAAAAAAAAAGGATATCTATCTTAATGGCATAGTACATACTACTATTCTGTTACTTATCACACCAACATAATATTGGTAATTTAGCTTCTGTCAGTGATGTTAAGAATAGTAACAGTGAGTGAGACCCAGGGCAAGATACCACAGCAGTGAAGCTTCTTAGAGAGCAGTGCATGCTGGGCTTGAACCTGGGGTCCTGTGCATGACAAAGCAGGCACACTATTCAGGAGAGCTATCTTGCTGGCTGTACATAACGCCTTAATTTCTAATGGATACTTACTAAGTGCAAATTTATGTCACGTGTTTTTTGCTTAATCCTAGGCATCTAAGGTGAATGTGAATGATATTGGCTGACATGATGCTAAGTGCCTTTCATTGTTGCATGCAGCCCTTTAACAACTCAGAGAGGCATCTTTGTCAATACAAGAAAGCTGAGGCTTTCAAGTTAGAGCCTGCTCAGGCTCATATTGCTGTGAGTGACAGGAATGGGTTGTAAGCCAAGCTTCCTGGCTTCAGAATCTACTCATGATAAAATATCTCTAGAATAGCCGTTACTGTCTATCCCCTTTTCTCAGGCAACTGACAATTTAGTTGGGAAGTGGGGGTGTGCAAGAAGAGCTAAAGACAGATAAATCTTATTCAGTACGGTGGGGAACCGTGTAATAACAGAAGTGTCTGTATACAGAGAGATGATAGAGAGGAGGTGACTTACAAGTAGAAAGGCGGTAGTGAAAAGGAACTTAGCATGTGCGGCTCGTTAGGGCATCAGAGCACTTTGCAGACGGTTTCCTAGGGGAAAACATTGTGGTGTGATACTAACCTTGGTAAGTTTAAAGGTGCTCGGTATGCGAAGTACTGTGTTTAACATAATGCCAGCTGAATTGTCTAGGTGAAGTAGGGTATTTGCTGGTTTTTAGTTCATGGTTTTCCAGTGCCGAAGATTAGGGCAGCAAATCTGTGCTTGTTTTCATTTTTATTAACTTTATTATTGGATAGAGACAGAGAAATTGAGAGGGGAAGGGGAGAGGGAGAGAGATAGAGACACTTGCTGCCTTGCTTCACCATTCATGAAGCTTTCCTCCTACAGGTGGGGACCAGGGGCTTGAACCTGGATCCTCGTGCACTGTAATGTGAGCACTCAACCAGGTGTTCTGGCCCTGCTTGTTTTCTTTCTAGCTTATAGGTAGTTGCATACTAGTGTGCCATGTTCTGGATAATAATGTGTACCATATAAATTAAGGATGAAGGGTGTGTGTGTGTGTGTGTGTGTGTGTGTGTGTATTTGAAGGCCTTTACCATGGTTTCCTGCCTATATTATTTCATCCTTCCTGGCAGTCTTCACCTTCCCCTCCCTCCACACCCTTCTCCCTCTCTCCCCTCCCCAGATAGAAGGCAAGAGACAGGAGGCACACCACAGCACCACTCCCCGGCTTGTGAAATTGCCCCCTTGAGCCAAGCTCCCAAGTGTGCTTGCTGAGTCTTGTACCTGAGCCCTTGGCCATGGTCAAGTGTATGCTTTACTAGGAATGAGCTGGCATCTGAGCTGTTAAAGGATACTTCAGTTTTTGGCACAGGCTGATGGGATAGTGAAGTGTAGTGGGGGAGAAATAGCAGACTAGAATCAGGACGGTGAGAGACATCTGTAGGGATTCAGTGCACTAAGAAGCCAGTTTGATCATTCTTAGGCATAGAAAGTAAGCAGGATTTGTGTGCCTATTACCTGGTAGAAACTACTAGGTACTTTTTAATTTTTAACTATTTTTATTTATTTATTATTGGATAGAGACAGAGCAATTGAGAGGGGTGGGGGAGATAGGGAAAGAGACAGAGAGACACCTGCAGCCCTACTTCACCATTCATGAGACTTTCCCCCTGCAGGTGGGGACCAGAGGTTTGAGCCTGGGTCCTTGTGCACTGTAATGTGTGTGCTTATCCAGGTGTCCAACTGCTACTGCCTGACCCTTCTGGGTACTTTGTATCTGTTAAAACTTTCTGCATCTTCCAGTTACTCCTATGAGGTAGCTTTTTATTAATGGAAAGAAAAGTCAAGTTTTGTTTGTTCATTTGTTTTAGTGTGGGGAGACTGATTTAAGAAATACTGTAAGGGCAGGGAAGAAGGGAGGGAGGGAGGAAGGAGGGAAGGAAGGGCCAGTTTCTGAAATCACAGCATTCTGTGTAGCTTACCCAGCTGGCAAAGAGCCTCAGAAGAGAGTAGAGAGGATAACTTGTGAGAAAGGGGGAGAGGAAAACATCGCTTCCTGGTTACAAGGCATCTAGGAAATTGATGGCGTCAGTAAGAGAATACAGGAGAAGGGGAGCCAGGTTTTAAGCAAAGATATTTTATTCACTGAGGCATGGGGAGCATATCAAAGCAAGGAGAACAAATGATATTCCTGAGAAAAGAGTGAAAGAGAAAGGAAACAGAAGAGAGTGCTCCAGTTACTAAAGTATACTGAACATGCCTCTTCTGATTCTCCATTGCGGAAGGTTTCAAACTTATTCAGAAGTTAAGAGAAGAGTTCAGTGAACCCCCATTAGCTGTGGCCGGTCATTAGCTTGTGACCACTTTTGCTCACTTGTTGATCCACACTCTTCCACTGACTATTGAAAACATATTTCTAGGAGTTGGGCCCGTTATATTTGTGTGATTCTACATTTTATATTCTTTTCATAGTCCCTCCCTTCCTTAACAAAGTTTCATCCATTCTCTGACTTACTGTTTCTGCAGTGCATTGAGACAGCTCTGTTCTTTTTTAGTTAACTCTAATTAAGTTCTCTCTTGGAGGGAACCGAACACCCTAGCAGATTTATTACTTGGGCAAGAACACACAGCCCCTGTTGAAACCATGAGTAGGTTTTGATATCGTATTTTTTTAATGCAACTAGAGACAGTCAAATGAAAAAGGATAAAGTCAACAATAAACAAATGAGCACTCAGAATTCTCTTTTGGAAGCATGTTAAGACGAATCTGTAGTTTCTTCAGCCATCTCACAACATTTTTTTTTTTTATATTAGCCCAGAGATCCTATACTTTCTTTTTTTATATTTTATTCTTTAAAATTTTTTAAAATATATTTATTCATTTATTTATTGGATAGAGACAGCCAGAAATCGAGAGGGAAGGGGGTGGTAGATATGGGAGAGAGACAGAGAGACACCTGCAATACTGCTTCGCCACTTGCAAAGCTTTTCCCCTGCAGGTGGGACTGGAGGCTCGAACCTAGGTCCTTGCACATTGCTTCATGTGCGCTCAACCAGGTGCGCCACCACCCAGGCCCTATCCTGTACTTTCTGAAGTCATACAGATATGAATGACAGTTAGAAAGATTAAAGTAAAGCCCATTTACTGTAGAGAATCATTTCACAAGGCATCAGCCACAGTGTGTTTAGAGAAAATTATTTTAGAAATTCTTGTATGCAGTGTCGTTTTAGAACTCATGAACTATAAGCTGCTCCTGAATTATGTCAAGTTCCAGAAGAAACTGGGAAGTGTCCTTCCTTTGGTCACCTTGAAACTAAATAACTGCAAGCACATTTCTTTCTTTTCTTCTTTTCCTTTCTTTTCTTTTATCTTTTTTTTTTTTTACTGGCAAGTTAATGGTTTATAGTACACTTGTTGGCACATGTATACAATTTTGAACACTAAATGTTACTTGCCCTTTTTAAATATATTTTAAAATATTTATTCCCTTTTGTTGCCCTTGTTTTATTGTTGCAGTTATTATTGATGTTGTTGTTTTTGGATAGGACAGAGAGAAATGGAAAGAGGAGGGCTTAGACAGAGAGGGGGAGAGAAAGACAGACACCTGCTGACCTGCTTCACTGCCTGTGAAGCGAACCCCCTGCAGGTGGGGAGCCGGGACTTTGAACCAGGTCCTTGCTGGTCCTTGCGATTTGCGCTACCTGCGCTTAACCCGCTGCACTGTGGCCCGACTCCCTGTTTTTTTATTTTTTATATCTTTAAATTACAGAATTACATGTTGACAGGGGTTTGAATCCACACCATTCCCACCACCAGAGTTCTGAATCTTCACTCTCCCCACTGCAATCCACCACAGTTCCTCTAAAGTTGTAGACATGGGCCGACCATCTTCTCTACGACTATCTGTCCATATTTACACATAGTTGCCCCTTTTTTTCCTGATTCAATCCTCTCTTTCCCTCTGAACCACTCATGACATCATAGCTACCTCCATATGTCCCTCTCCTTTTTCTTCTCTCTCTCTCTCTCTGGGTGCTGATGGAGCTGGAGTGCAGAGCCCTCTTATCTTCATCCTGTCACTTCTCCCCCTGCTGGGAGTCTGGATCAGGGTTGTTTATGGGGAGCAGAAGGTAGGAGTTCTGGCTTCTGTAGCTGCTTCTCCTGAGCATGGGCGTTGACAGGTCGATCCATACCCCCAGCCTGTTTCTATCTTTTCCTAATGGACCAGAGCACCGGAGATGTGAGGGTCCAGGACACACTGGTGAGGTCATCTGCCCAGAGAAGTTGGGGTGGAGTCATGGCAGCATCAGCAGCCTGGTGTCTGGAAGGTGGCATGACCTAAGTTGAGACAAGATGGTTAAGGGACAGGAAGCAGAAAGTAGGATCAGAGCAGATGAGATTAGGGATTTTCGAGTAGAAGAAAGCTAGGGGAACCATTTTAGGCATGTTCCTTCCTGGTCCCGGGACATACAACTATAATAGATTTGCTTGAGTTTGGTGACTAACCTGAGGTTGGATGAGAGTGTTGTGTGAGAGAATGGTGTCAGAGTGGAGCACTGGATTTGAAGAGTTTCCAGGTTGACTTCTCAGGCTGGTATCTCAGGTTACAGTCGACAGTAGCATTTCAATAGCAGCAGAATGTGGGGACAAGCAAATTTCTTTTTGACCACTTTCACAGGTTTCTTTATGTCATAGTCATCCACAGGAAAGACTTACTTATTTGTTTATGATAGAGAGGACAGAAGAAGAACCAGAGGGTCTCTCTGATGCAGGGGATCAAACTCAGGGTCTCGTGCTTTCAAGCCTAATGCTTCAGCCACTGTAGCTGGATTCTTACATAACTGTCATTCTCAGTTTTCCCTGGGAATAAATCATCACCCTTAGTTATATCAACAAAGGGGTCTGCAAACGGTTAAACAAATCTGAAGCAGATTAATGCATTTTATTAATTTCTAGGTATACAGTACCCTCCAGAGCTCAGGATATTTTTAAAGGACCAGGGAAATAGTAATAGTGGTTACTTTCATGCCTGAGGCTCCAAGGTCCCAGTTGCACTTAGTCCCTGGCACCACCGTAAGCCAGAGCTAAGCAGCACTGTGGCTGAAAAAGCAGAAAGGGAGACAAGGGGGAGAGTATTTTTATATTGTAGTCAACCCTTCTCCTCAAAAAATCACAGTGTTTGCCAACAGTTTCACTGCTGCCATGTGATGGAGATGTCACCAGCTGGCATCCACGGTGCTTCTATAGCTGTCTGGAAGAAACATCTTCAAGGCAGAGCAAAAACATATTTTAGATCTTTAGTTAGAGCAAACACATAATTTAGAACTTAAAAAAGATTCTCTCAGCTCGACATGAGAAAGAGGCTTGGCTTCTCTTATGGGTGTAAAATTTACGTGTATGTTTTAAATGTTACCAAAGTAATACACACTTTAAAGGTAAACTTTTTTTCCCCTCTTACTACACTGTACCTTAGAAGGTACACTAACTGGACAATTCACTATAGTGATTTATTTATTTATTTTCCCTTTTTGTTTCCCTTGTTTTTCATTGTTGTTGTTGTTGATGTCGTCATTGTTAGATAGGACAGAGAGAAATGGAGAGAGGAGGGGAAGACCGAGAAGGGGAGAGAAAGATGGATACTTGCAGACCTGCTTCACCACCTGTGAAGGGACTCCCCTGCAGGTGTGGAGCCGGGGGCTCGAACAGGATCGCGCTTAACCCACTGCGCTACCGCCTGACTCCCAGTACAGTGAAATTTTAAAAGGCAAACAGGCAGCATTCTCAAGCAGTAGAATGTTTTTTAATACTTTTTTTTTTTGCCACCAGTGCTTTATCACTGGGGCTCCTTGCCACCACTACATATCCACTGCTACTCGTGGCCATTTTTTCTTATTTTTTTTTCCCCCCTCTCTCTCTATTTGATAGAGACAGAATGAAATTGAGAGGGGAGGGAGATACAGAGAGGGACAGAGAAAGAAAGGGGCAAAGGTGCTTCACCGAGCAAGGGCCTGAACAGGGTGTCTGCACACGGCAGGTAATGTGTGCATTAACTCGGTGCTTGCTCCATTTGGCTCACACAACAGAATGTTACCTACAGCTAAGAAGTTCCTCACAGCCAACCTTGCATTACCTTTTCTTCTGTGCCCAAGAGCAACGACTGTCCTGACTTTTAATTTTATTGATTTTTTTTTTTTTGCTGAAACAGAATTTGTTTGATTAATAGAGATTAAACCGTATTGTGTACACCGGAGATGCTGCTGGCACCTTGATCTTGAACTTTTATTCTCCATAACCGTGAGAAAATAAATCGCTGTTTTAAGGCCACAGAGTCTGGTATTTTGTTAGGTCAGTCCTACAGTCTAATACAGTGTCCAGTTTTGGCTGCAGCGTATGGAGTGTGTGAGATATAAGATATCTCATATCTTCAGTCTGCTTCTACCTAGTGTGCTAGTGTCTACTTTGGGCGGTGATGATCTGGTCACTTGAGAGGATCTTAAATCTCTCAGGAAGGTTTACCTCTCTAGTACTGGTCACTTAATTCCTGGATGATTGGTTTAAGATTCTATTTCTGGAATTCAGTTCTTCTCTTGGTGAAGCAGATCTTAACAATAAGTAACTCCATTTTGGTGCCATTGTCTTGTTTTTAACAAGCTCTGGAAGTCTTTCTGTTGAGTCTCCCACCCCCACCCCCACCCCAACCTGGTCACTTAACTTGCAGCCTGTGTTGATTTACTTTCCACTTTACAAGAAATACTTTCCTAGGGTGGGGGAGATAGCATAATGGTTATGCAAATAGACTCTCATGCCTGAAGCTCCAAACGTTCCAGGTTCAATCCCCCTCACTACCATAAGCCAGAGCGGAGTAGTGCTCTGGTGTTTCTCTCTCTCTCTCTCTCTCTCTCTCTCTCTCTCTGCATCTCTCTCAAAAATAAAATAAAATATTTTAAAAGAAGAAATACTTTCCTGCTTCTTTACATGCCTCAGAATTTTTTTGTTAGAAATTTCACATTGTACATATCATATTTTAGTAACTCTGGGTACTGGCCTTCCACTCTCTCAGGATTTATTTGCTTGTTTTTAGAGACCAACTGGGTTATTAGTGACACCTATCCCACTACACTATTCAGTTTCTGACTTTGTACCTGTTGTTTCCAGCAGTGCCCTGGGGTATGAACTGTTTTAAAAAACTACGCAATATAAATGAAGCTCCCTTGAAAGAATAGTTTTCCTGAGGTAGGTTTTTGATATTTGTGCTGACCTCAAGAGAGCTCTTGGCATCGGTCTTATTTCCTGGTTGCCCATCTTGCAGACTGACCTCTATCCTAGGCTACATCTTCATGAAATCCATGAGTTGAGAGCTCCCTTAAAGTTTGAGCTTCTCCAGATTTTCTTGCAAATGAAGTTCTCCTTTTGCTTATATATATTTAATTTTGTTATATTTATTTATTGGATAGAGACAGCCAGAAATCAAGAGGGTAGGGGGAAGTAAAGAGGGAGAGAAAGAGAGACACCTGCAGCCCTGCTTCACTTATAAAGCTTTCCTTCTGCAGGAGGGAGCCAGGGACTCAAACACAGGTCCTTGTCCATTGTAGCATGTGCGGCTCGGTCAGGTGCACCACCACCCAGCCCCGCAGTTGATGTTCTTTTGGGAAGAGATCAGAAATGATTTTATTGCTCACGTTCCCCTACCCTCTCACAGCAACATCTCTGGAGCTAGGGATGGAGACAGTGACACAACTCTGTGACAACCTTACACACTAGATGCCGGATGCTAAGGGTAGGAGGGGAGTGGGGAGTGGCCCCTCCTGAACTTCTCTCTCAGAAAAACTATACCTCTGGAGTCAGGTGTCGGGCGGTAGCGCAGCGGGTTAAGCGCAGGTGGTGCAAAGCACAAGGACCAGCTTAGCGATCCCGGTTTGAGCCCCCGGCTCCCCACCTGCAGGGGAGTCGCTTCACAGGCGCTTCACATCCAACAACGATGACAACAACAATAGCTACAACAACAATAAAAACAAGGGCAACAAAAAGGAAATAAATAAATAAATATTTTTAAAAAATAAAAGAAAAGAAAACCACTCCTCACGGCCAAAGCAGGGACACTACACTCATGGTCTCAGTATTTCAGTGCACCCACCAATAACCAGGGTAGAATTGTCATTCCTCACTTGGGTCTGGGTCAAAGAAGGGAGTTCCCACCTTTTTGAGCTTGAAACAGCTGAGTAATAATAGGCAGCTGAGTACTAGCTGGCATTTCCCAGGAAGAATATCCTCTGACTAGGATCTGGGATGCAAGATGTCTGTGTTCTTAGCAGCAGCCACGGCGGGCATCTCAGTCTTGCTAAGTTTGTTGTAGGCAGGCAGTCTCAGTTCAGACCTCACAGACTCTAGTCTGTTTTATCAGATTTTCATAGATCTTCCTAACAGATTTTTTTTTTTTTATTATTTGCTGTTTTCTCTTTAGACTATTTCCAGAGACTTGAAATGTCTTGTTTTTTTGTTTTTGTTTTGTTTTGTTTTAATGATTTTTAATTACCACTTTTATTGGGAAGCGGTTAGTGTCTTTCCTCGTGCTGTGTTCGAGAAGCTTATCTTTGTGATTTGGTTAAGTTTTCTGACGTACAGATATCTTGTTAAAGAAGGCTTACTTTCTGAGAATCTGATTGAAAAAACAGTGGTGTTGAGTTGATAACCAGCAAAAGATTCTGCAGTCTTCCTTTATCATCTTCAGTTTTAGTTACTTACAATAAGATATTTTGAGGGCCTGGGTGGTGGTATACCCGGTTGAATGCAAGAACCTGGGCTTAGGCTTCCTCACTCATAGAGGGGAAACTTTATGAACAGTGAAGCAGTGTTGCTGTCTGTCTGTCTGTCTCTCTCCCTTCCTATCTATTTCCCTTCCAAGTTCTCTTTGTCCTGTAGAGAAAAATAAATAAGAAAATGATATTTAAAAAAGAAGCTATTTTGAGAGAGACCACATTCACATAACTTTTGCTGCAATATATTGCTGTGGTTATTTTATTGTATTACTGTTGTTAGTCACTTACCATGCCTACTTTATAAGGTATATTTTATTATAGGTCCGTACATATAGGAAGAAGTATAATATGTATATAAGTAGAGTTTTGGTTCTCTTCAGGGTTTCAAGCATACACTGGGCAATGCTGGGATGTATTTCTTACGCGTAAACAGGGACCATTGTAGAGGCTAAAGAATTCTGAGTAAGGCTAATATGGTAAAATGGAAAAGTAAAAGGAAGAAGTAGAAACCCACTGCTTGGGTTGCTTTATGGATTTTGAAGTACCTGAGACTTAGACTTAAAAATTTTAAAGACCAGGTGTTCTTGGGGAATGGATGTGTATGAATCCTACTTATTGAACAGATAGCTTTATTTTATTTACTGTAATTTTAAATGGAATGAACTTTTCCGATTTTAGTACATTTCTACACATTTTTACCACCTTCCCTCACCCCTGGAAGCACTCATTTACTTGGTTTATTAACACAAATTAGACTACTCCATTTAACATGGAAGTCACACTCCTACCAGCTTTTCTTTTTTTAATATATTTATTTATTTATTTATTTATTCCCTTTTGTTGCCCTTGTTGTTTGATTGTTGTAGCTATTGATGTCGTCGTTGTTGGACAGGACAGAGAGAAGTGGAGAGAGGAGGGGAAAGACAGAGAAGGGGAGAGGAAGATAGACACCTGCAGACCTGCTTCACCGCCTGTGAAGCGACTCCCCTGCAGGTGGGGAGCCGGGGGCTCGAGCCAGCTTTTCTTAATTAAAATTTAACTTTATATTTCATGAGACAAGTTAAAAACTGTGATTTAGCAACTTTGCTTTTTGCAGGAAGCATGCAATAGGGGTTGTTGGTCTTGTCTTGGTGGTTTTGTTGCAGGCAGATTTTGTTGTGCTTTACATTGTGTCACTTATTATTTGGTAATTTAAACTTGTCTTTATTTTTACCAGGTTTAAGCCATTTTTTCCATTCCAAACTTTGCAAGGGTTTGAAGAAGATGAAGATGAGCACATCCATATACAACAGTGGGCACTTACTGAAGGCCGCCTTAAAGTCACATTATTGGAGTGTAGCAGGTATGTTCTTTTGTCTGTTTGTTTAGTTGTTTTCATTATAACATTATGGGAAAGAAAATGTACTTAAGCACTGTATGTCTTTAGTCCCTTTGTGTCTTAATTTACATAGTAAATTCTTACTCTTCATCCTTAGTTCTATAGTCCCTTCCAACCTGCAAAAAATAGAAGCCACACTTTAGTTACAAGCATATCAATGGAAAAATGATTTATTTATTCTGTAACAATTCCCAAACTGTTTAGGTGCACAACTCTCTAATGGTGTATTTCTTTTTCTTTCTTTCTTTCTTTTTTTTTTTTTTTTTTAAAGATTTTATTTATTTATTCATGAAGATAGAAGGGGAGAGAGAGAGAAAGAGAAAGAACCAGACATCACTCTGGTACATGTGCTGCCAGGGATTGAACTCCGGACTTCATGTTGAGAATCCAACGCTTTATCCACTGCACCACCTCCCAGACCACTAATGACGTATTTCTGACGAACTATAGAAGAGCCGTGAATACTGTGGGAATTACTTATGATAGCTAGAAAGACTCTGGGAAGTAACAAAGCCCAGACTTTAAAACCCATGTGACACCTATAGTTTTATTTTGGTGTATAACTATCCAGCCCTAATGCTGTTAGTGGGGATATGGACTACTTCTGTCCATTGCTTTTGGCTGTTTAGCCACTAGCTGTTATTAGCACCTTTGTTCACATTCTCTGATGTATCCGAGATATTGTTCAGCCGTGAATCGGTGACTGCTTAAAGGTTTTGACAAGTGTGCTGAGGCATTACCTTGATCTTTTGAGTCTAGATAAGTGATATGGAGGAAAGCATTAAAATTTGTGGAATATTTATAGCCTGTTCTTTTAATAAGGAGCTATGTAGTGAGATTCTAGAAGGGAATCACAGAAATAATCTTGCCCTACCTTAAATATTATGTCATAGTATATTATATTACATTTATTCACTCACCAGCAGAGTTATTGCTAGGGCTCTTTAGAACACCTCTACCTGCTGTAGCCATATTTTCCAGTTTTATTGATAGAGGGTAAGAGACAAGAGGAGAGACTAAAGGGGGGGAGTGAGAGAGAGAGAGAAGAAACAGAGAAACATCATTAGCATAGCTTCATTGCTCATGAAGCTTTCTCCCTACAAATGGGGCCTGGGGACTTGAATCCGGGTCATCTCACATAGTCATGTGTTAGCTTTGTAGGATGCACCACCACAAGCCCCCCCCCCGCCCCTTTTAGATATATTAAAGTACCATGCTCTTCATTATTTTTCAGACTGAAGCACCTACTCATTTACCTGCTTTGTGAAAACTTTTTTGGTTCACCTCAGAAGTTCCATTCATAATGTGTCTCCCTATTATTCCAATACAAGTATCTGTTCCTTGGACTATGTTTCTGTGATGCTTGTTGTACCTCTTAATTGGTACTTACCTCTTCTATATGTGCATACAGCCCGTTGTCGAACTAATTACTCGTATATAGAGGTTGTATTTTGTATCTACTGTATTTGTGTCCTTCCTCATAGATTAGAGTATACTGATACTACGCTACTATTTTTTTGAGTCTCGAAGTGACTCAGCTTTGTATACTGTTATGTCAAGAGGTATGATAAAATGAATTATTTTATCAGAAAGACACACATGGTGTACGTTTTGTAAAAGGAACTATAATCTATAGTAACATGATATAGACAATAAATATATCAGCTCTACTCAAGTCTGACCGAACTTGCTAAATTCAAATGCCATATCTTTTTTTTTTTTTTTTAATTTTTTTTTTAATTAATGAGAAAGGTAGGAGGAGAGGAAAAGAACCAGATATCACCCTGATACTTGTGCTGCTGGGGCTTCAACTCAGGATCTCATGCTTGAGAGTTCAGTGCTTTATCCACTGAGCTATCTCCCAGACCACTCAAATGCTATATCTTAAGCCTGAGCAGAAAATAGCTAATCATAACATTTAAAATAATCTTTAAGGACAGCTTCGGTGAAATTTTTTCCCCAGTGAATTAATTTTATTATTTGTTTATTTTGGAGAGAGACGCAATACGAGAGAGAAGTAATAGGGAGAGAGACAGACACACACCCGCAACACTGCGTCACCACTTGTGAAGGCCAGCTGCCCCCCCCCCCCCCCGCAGGTGGGAATCGGAGACTTAAACCTGAGTCCTCGCGCACTATACCTTGTGCACTCAATTGGCTGTGCCAATGCCCGGCCCCTCTGTGATTTGATTTGATTTAATTTAATTTAATTTTTTTGCAATTCAAATTTACACTGTTTGATTAACTTCTACAAAATAATCCTAGATACTCCTAAACATTCAAAGGAAACTTTGAACTAAATTCTTGACTCTATTCTGATCATTTCCTAACCTATGGTCTTGATGGAAATTTGATGATTGATTTCCTCGATAAATATTTTTGTACAACGAATATGGTGTGTGATAGGAATTGTGCCAAGACATTTTAAAAACTAGTTATTTTGCCTTAGTGTTACTAGTGGACCTATGAATCGATACGTCTGTTGCTTACAGGAATTTAGCCACTAGCTGTTGGTTACTAGCTCACATGTTCTTGCTCTACACGGAGCAGCTCTTGTTTAAAACTTTATTGTCAGCCTTAAATCAAAAATAGCAAGGGGCCATGAGAAAGTGTGGACAGGCATTCCTTGAGTGATGTTGATTTGAGATAGCAGTACAAAGAGAAGCATTACAGGTTGTTTTGTTCGTTTGTTTTTGATAGAACAGAGAAATTGAGAGGGGAGAGGAAGATAAGAAGAGAGAGAAGAGATAGACACCTGGAGACCTGCTTCACCGCTTGTGAAGCAAACTTGTGATGTTTCATAAATGTTTTTATACTTGCCTTTATTTATTTATTTATTTATTTAATAAATAGATTAATAGGAGTATAGATCAACATAGTTTCCACCACTGCAGATCTGTGTCCCTATACCTACAAAGGAGCTTAAGATCTGTCCTTCCCAGTCTTTTCCTTTCATGCAGTACTCCGAATCCAGTCCAAATTCTGCATTCTGTTTCCCTTTCTGTTCTTTTTGCCCTATTTTTAATAAGAAAGATAGCTTTTCTTTTCTTTTCTTCCTCTCTCTAATAGATGGGTAAATGGATATATACAGAGAGGCAGAGAGACGGGTTGCATGCATGCATAGCAGCTCACTGTCTAACTAAACAATTCTGCCTGCTCTATTGGCTTGATTTTTGTGACCATTCACCAAGAAAAAAATATTTTTAAAATAGGGCCCAGACCTCCCAGGGCCATGTCCTCATCGTAAAGCAATGTCAGTAGGGATAGCCCCAGTCTCCAAAGGGAAGTTGGGGGTATCCTGCCCTGCCACGCGAGAAAGACTGGTCCTAGAATAAGTGCAGCCTGCTGTGTTGCCAGTTGTGACCATGAGCTGTAAGCTCAGACCTATAGGGACTTAGAGGTCACATAGGCTCTGGTGCTAAATATAAATAATCTATAGGCCCTGGAGCAGGTGGGTGAAGGTAAACAGTTAATTTTAGCCACAGAAGTTACTTTTTTTTTTTTTTTTTCAAGAATGGAAGCTGCTCTCTGCCCTAATCCAACTTTCTAGCCCTCTTCTCTACTCTGACACCATTTTCTCAGACAGTTATTCTTACGCAATTTCAAGCTAGCCACCAAACTCAAGTAAGAAGTGACAGGAAGAAGGTAAGAGGACTCTGCACTCCAGCTCCATCAGCACCTAGACAGAGAAGAGGTAAGGGAGAGGGATATACAGAGGTAGTTATGCTGTCCTGAGTGGTTTGGAGGGGAAGAGAGGATTGAATCAGGGGAAAAAAAAAAAAAAAAGGGACAATTCTGTATAAACGTGGACAGATAGTTGTAGAGAAGATGGTCGGCCCATGTCTACAACCTTAGAGGAACTGTGGTGCATTGCAGTGGGGAGAGTGAAGATTCAGAACCCTGGTGGTGGGAATGATGTGGATGCAAACCCCTGTCGACATGTAATTCTGTAATATAAAAATCAATAAGTAAAAAAAAAAGAGAGACCAGGTAGCTATCACAGTAGTAGTATATTGGGCTTGCATGCTTGAAGCCCCAAAGGTGCCAGGCTTAGTCCCTAGTACTGCCATATACCAGAACTGCTGAGCCCTGGCCTCTTTCCCTCTTGAAAAATAAATAAAAGAGAAAATATTTTTTAAAAAATTAAGTCTAGAGGCAGGGTAGTGTTGCACCTAGTTAAGCACACATGTCACAATGCCTAAGTACCAAGTTCAAGCTTTGCGAGTGTTGAAGCAATGTTGCAGGTGTTTTCTCTGCCTCTCTCCCTCTGTCTCAACCTTCTCTTTCAATTTCTGCCTGTTTTCTATCCAATAAATAAAGACAATTAAAAAATAAAATTAGGATTAAAAGTATTTCAAATTCACCATGTTGGAAAAAAATAAATGCATTATATATCAAAAAAAAAAAAATAAAATTAGGGTTAAGCGCACATGGCGTGAAGTCAAAGGGCCGAGGTAAGGATCCCTCTTCTAAAGCATCTGTTTTCTCCATGGCTTTTAGAGAGTTGCTTTGTTATCCTGGGTTCCAAATTACGTTGTTAATTTTTTATAGCACTTTATGTCATTTATTTATTTGGTAGGTCAGAGAAATTGAGAGATGTGTAGATAGATAGATTGATGAATTTATTGTCTGTCTTCTACATAATAAATAGAGATCAGGAGACACCAACCTGCAGTGCTGCTTTACCACCCCCTTCAGGTGGGGACTAGGGTCTTACACCCAGATCCTTGCTTATGGTAACATGTGCGCTGAATTGAGTGTGGCACTACCCAATTCCATTAATTTTTTTTTTAATGTTAAATGTTACATATGTACAATTTGTGAGTTTACTTGATATTTCTGTTTTCACTCCAGAATTGTTCCTTGCCTTGCTCCCTCCCCAATTTTGTTTTTTAAGTTATTTTGTTTTTTTGCTTATATTATGAGATCCCATGTACTTCCCTGTCTTACTCCTTTCCTGTTCTCACCAGCAATAGTGAAGGCATTTGTGAAACAGTTGATGTGTGTTTGGATTCTTCTCACACGTTTTTATAGGCATGTATGCTTTCATTTCTCTTGAGTAAAATTGTTATGTCACAGTTACTTTTTTAAGAAGTTGCCAAACTATTATTCAAAGTACTAAATCATTTTACATTCTCTATAAGGATATAGGAAGACTCCAGTATTAAGTACAGAGTACTTCAGTACAAAGTGCTAAGTCGTTTTATATTCTCTATAAGGATACATGAAGACTCCAATTTCTTTCTTCTTTTTAAAATTATTTGTTATTTTTTAAAAATTTATTTATTAGAGAGGTAGGAGGAGAGAGAGAAAGAACTAGACATCACTCTGGTACATGTGCTGCCAGGGATTGAACTCAGGACCTCATGCTTGAGAGTTCATTGCTTTATCCACTGTTCCACCTCCTGAACCACAAGACTCCAGTTTCTTTACATCCTCACCAGTGCTTGTTAATTGCCTCTTGTGATAGCTGTTCTTGCGGGTGTGAAGTGGTATTTCAGTATGGTTCTGGCTTGTGTTTCCCTGCAGAATAAGGATGTTGATCAGATATTCTTTTGCTTATTGGCTGCTTGCTTATCTTCTGTGGGAAATTGTCCATATATAAAAGTGTTGTTCTTCTTTTTATCTTCAACTGTATTTATTTTCAAATTGGGTTATACCAGGCCATTATGGGATACATGGTTTGAAAATGCTTCCTCCTATTCCATGAATCTTTCTTTTTTGTTTTCTGGATATTTGGTCATGCCCATTGAAACCCCTAGATCTTCATTCATCTTTTTTTTCTTTTAATACACATGCTCTTGAGGCGCTATCTTGAGAAACTTGGTTAATCTGAGGCCACAGAAATTTGCTTTTATGTTTTCTTACATTTAGGTCTGTGATTCATAGTGAGTTAATTATCATTCTTTTTTAAAAAGCATTTTAAAAAGTGCTATGAAAACTATAGAATAACATGATTTCAGGGAGAATGCCAAGAATTGTCGTTTCTCATTGATTCTGAAGATTCCAGTCGGTTGGGAATTTGCTGGTGGCCATCTCTGAACGGTAAAAGCAGTTTGCTCTTTTGAACAGATGGTGGCAGCAAAGCTTTGAATGGAAAGTCTTGCTTTTTATAAACTTAAGTGTTTTTATAATTATGAATCTTAATATTTGTGACCTGCTTTCATTTTGGTACTAGGTTTTTAAGCTCTACTTTTTAAGTTCTTTTTAGAAGTTGTTTACGTTTAGAGATTATTTACTACTTTGAATTTATTTACACTTTTTAGTTTATGAAACCTGTTTATGAGATACGAAGTTTCTACACCTAGGACTTGATTCTTTTCATATTGCCATAGTGTATTATACTTAATTTTCTTTCCTAATTTCACTAATACATCTGTGATCTTCCTATAAAAACAGATAACATTGTAGTCAAATTGTTTGCTTTTTAAAGATATTTATTTATTTATTTATTTATTTATTTATTTATGAGAAAGATTGGAGGAGGGAGAGAGAGAACCAGACATAACTCTGGTACATGTGCTGCTGGGGATTGAAGTTATGACCTCATGCTTGAGACTGCACTGCTGTCGGTTCTTGGCCTTTTGGCTAAGCTCAAGGGTGCGGAGTCCACTGCTTTTACCCTCTGCAACACCCCCCAGACCACTCAGATTGTTGACTGATGCTCAGGCTGTTTTCAAGCTTTCTCTTTGAATATGTTGGCAGGCTGATGTTTTTATCTAGAAGATAGATAATGTGAAAGTTGGATATGTAGTTTAATGTTTTCCTTAAAATAATAAAATCACCTCAAAATTGAATCTGAGATTTCCTTTATAAATCTCATTATTATATGATAAAATTATTCCATAACAATTATCAAAATAATAGAAATAACATTTTTTGAGAATTGCCCGTTTGTTAGGCACTGTGTAGGCTAAAAGTAAGCATTGCCTGTTCTTACAGCTACTAAAAAATACTAATTTTGCTCCAACTCTTACACAGAAAGAAAACTTACATAGTTTTCTTATGGTTACATTAATTGATGGAGAATTAAGTATCTTTGTGCATTCATAAACAGCTGTATTGTTGTCTTGTGTTTCACTTGTACTGAAATGACGACATGCTCTACATATCACTTGACAACTTGTTTTTTGAATTTCTCAGTCATGTAAAAACTGTCATTCGTGATACTGTACATAGGCTCTGGACAGTTGCTTATCTCCGACCTGGATGCTTCTCGCTGTTTGTTTGAGCTAGCTGCTGAGAAATACTTCGTCCTGCACTTTCATCTAATTGGAGTTTTACTTCACTTTTCCACTAGAGGGTGTACCAAGGATTTGATTTAATTCTTTCCTGTTACAAAGTTTATAGTAAATAGTTAGTAGAGTAATTTCTAATTCTTGGTGTGATGATCAGAACGAAGAGTTTGTGATTTGTGTAGCTGGTATAACAACACCCTTGTTTTATTTTTGCACCACAGGTTACTCATTTTTGGATCCTATGACAGAGAGACAAACGTTCATTGCACCCTTGAACTGAGCAGTGGTGTTTGGGAAGAAAAACAAAGGAGTTCAATTAAGACGGTAAAGTGGATTTGCACAGCTTTACATCTGGGTCAACGTTTTTACAGTCGTGATTTTGTTAGTATTTCTCTGTTACCTGTTGCTATACAGCATCAGTGATAAGCGAGCGCATCACCTACACCTATAGTGTTCAGAATGCTTGTTCGTTCTGAACTTAATCTGATTATTTTTCCTCATAGAGCTTTAAAATTAGTCCACAATTGTAAAACTACAAAAAAAAAAAAAAAAACACAACAGTAAACATCTGAGAAAAGCATATAAATCCAGAGCATTTAGTCATTCAATAGATATTTTAAGGAACATTTCCATTGGTCTTGGCACTATTTTAGATGCTAGGGAGACACTTCAAGAAAAGGCCTTGGTTTTGTGTTGCAAATACAGGACAGAAATTTGGTCTGAGGGTTTATGTAGACTGCATATGATGAAGCAGAACATAGGAATAAATGAGAAAACCAGAGAGATGAACAAAGTTTCAGAAACTGAAAGATTACTATGAAGAAAATAGGGTTATGACAAAGGAGTTAGTGAGTGACAAGACTCATGAAATCCAGTAACAATAAGGAATCCCCCTAGAAAGATGAATCTGAGGTAGACTTTCCAGAAAAACAATTTAGAATGCTCATGTTTAGTAAATCTGAATTTCAGATAAGCATTATATATATGTGTGTGTATATATATATTTAAGTATATATATCTCCCATTGTTTGCTAAATATGACGGTCTTTCCGCTGAGTTGTGGGCTGAATTGTGAAAAGGAGTGAGAGTGAGTGTTAGAGACTAAGGGAATGGGAAGTATTTCAAGCAAAGAGAATTGCTAATGTGTGAGGGCAAGTTAGTTTGTGGCGCAGGCTTACATGTTTGAGGACCAAGTAGAAGCTGCTATGACTAACGAATGATAATTGAAGTTGGACATAGTGTAAGAAGTTTGAGTTTTATCATTTAGAAGAGTTTTAAAATGAGGAGTGGCATGATATTTTGTATATATTGTTAAAAAAAAAAAAAGGAAAGAAGAGAGAAAGAAAGGAGGAAAGAAAAGACCCAACAGTATAGAAAAAGGATTTTAGGGAGCCAGATGGTGGCACAGCCACTTAAGCATACATAGTAGAAGCGGAAGGACCTGCACAAGAATCTGGGTTCAAGCTGCCAGTTCCCCACCTGTAGGGGGGACGCTTCACAAGCAGTGAAGCAGGTCTGCAGGTGTTTGTCTTTCTCCCTGTCTGCCTCTCTCTCTCCTCTCCCAATTTTTCTCTATCCTATCCAATAAAATGAAAAAAATGGCCGTCAGGAGCAGTAGGCTCATAGTGCTGGTACCAAGCCCCAGTGATAACCCTGAAGGCAAAAAAAAAAAAAAAAAAAAAAAAAACAAGAAGAAGAAGGAGAGAGAGAGAGGGAGAAAAAAGAATTTTATAGGAAGACGAGTCAACCTAAAGAAAGATCAACTAGGCATTTAGAAGTGTTAGTTACTTCAACTTAGATGATAGTTGAGGACATTTTAAAAAAGAGGATAGATTTAGGATATATATTTGGTTTGTAAAGGACTTAGCATTCTGATTTCAAAAGCAACCATAAACTGAATTTGTACAACTTGAAAAGGTTTTTTAAAATCTTTACATGTCAAATTAAAGATAAACAGAGACAGCATTTTGCCCATAACAGGTCTAAATTGCATTTGTTGGGTTCTTTTTAGGTTCTTAAACAACTAAGAATTATTGCCAGTTATTGGTTAATTTGTTTCCAAAGTTGAGTAGGTATTTTCTATATGCATAGCCACTTTAATAATTTTGTTAAAGGTGTATGAGCCCGGGGAGGTGGCTGAATGGTAGAATAGAGGATTTGCCTACTTGTAAGCTCCAGGCTTAATCCCCGATAGGATACAACGCATGTTGGCACAGTGCTCTCACTATATGTACAGATGTATAATGTTTATCACATTGCCATCGGCGGCCGTCTCTCTCGTTTTCTTAGAAATAAGAATTGTTTAGCACAGCAGTAGTTTTTACGTCATGACATGAATTATAATTGGGGTATGTGTGTGTGTGTGTGTGTGTGTGTGTGTGTGTGTGTGTGTGTGTGTGTGTGTGATTAGGCTACACATGATTTTACCATGTCAGGCCACTTTTTGTTCAAATAGAGGAAGAGACACCACACCACCAAAGTTCTTTTACTGCCACGCTACCCACCCCCACCATGTACTAGGCTTGAACCTGGGTTGTTGCACATACCCTACTCAGTGACATCTCTCCAGCCCTCTAGTTGTATTCTCTAAAGATTAACTGTTCTTTTTACATTAATGCTTAGTGACAGTCTACAAATAAATAAGTTACTGTTTGTAGCCAGTGTTTAGGAAAACTGTTATCCCTTCCCTATACTGATGAAAAGTGTGAAATTCTTTTAAACTATTGGCTTGGTGTTTTATAGTAGCAGTGATGTGCTCTGTCTTTCTAGAATAGTCTGTTATTCTTCACTTAGAAAATAGTGCCAGTTCTCAACTTTTAATAGATACATAAACTTGTCACCATGCTCTTAAACATGACTGTGATATTATAATGGATGCTCCTTTAACTTTTGTAATAGTTTCCAGTTTCTTTATGCTAAAACTATAATGAACGTCCTTACTGAGCAACATGAAACTCTTTAGGGGTAAAAACCAGTGATTTTGACCAGAGTGGGAAAAGAAGAAGCAAGCTGGAAGGGGAAGGATGGACTGATGCTTACAGGTGTGAATTTGTGACAGTAGGGAACTACTGAAGATTTTTATTACGGGAATGACATACAGATTGTTTTTTAAAGATGCCTTCTTCCATTTGGTGGTCATACCTCAACTTTGTTTTGATTTGCATCTCAAACAACGTGAAGTAATTCCTCCAGTGGTCCAGGAGGTGGCATAGTGGATACGGCATTGGACCATTAAGCATGAGATCCTGAATTTGATCACCAGCACCACTTGTATCCTAGTTACACTCTGGCTTTCTCTTTCTCTCTCCTCTCCTCTCCTCCCCTCTCCCCTCTCTCCTCTCCTCTCCCCTCTCCCCTCTATCCTCTCTCCTCTCCTCCCCTCTCCCCTCTACCCTCTACCCTCTCTCCTCTCCTCCCCTCTCCCCTCTCCCTATGTATTTATCTTATCTATCTTCTCCATCAATAAGTAAATAAATCTTGAAAAGATAAAACTCCCCCAAGGAATAAAATAGCCAGTTTTATAGTCCTGAAAATACTTAAATCTGTGCAAAAAAACTGGAATTTTGTCCAGCTATGAAGTGGTCAGGACTGATTTTTGCTTTTGGCATTTTTAATTCCCTTATTATAGTTGCAAAGATGAGATCAGATGGTATTAATATTTTGTAGCAAAGGTTACTAAGACTTTAATCTCATAGATTTTATCTTCTTCTTCTAGCATTTGCCCTTCTTCCATAGCCAGTCAATGGCTTTGAAAGTGACTGGGATCCATGTGGATTCAGTCGGCTAGGAAGGATCGTCAGTTTCCCCAATGAATGGGTACTCACGGGATGCACCACGAGAAGGTCGATCCAGTGCATCCCAGATTTTATCTAATGTTTTAGATCTTAGAATGTGTCATAAGTAGTTTTAGAGAATTCTAGTACTAATTGAATCCAGTGTTGACAATGTTATCAGCTGTATCTCCTGGCATTTAATTACATGTGTCAGAATTTAATAAGTTGAGCAAGGAGAATTAGAATGTTCTAAGTACACTATACAAGTGAGCTGTCATGCCAGCACTGAACAAACTTTTTCAGTAGTGAAATTTATCCAGTCAAATTAGCCACTGAGTTTAGCAAATATTCAGAATTATGCCACAGACCACCACAATGGATGAGCAGCAGGAGGGTCAGGGGTCTTGAAGGCAACCTCCCCGGTGGGTCAGGAGTCGGCGCAAGGGAGAACAGATAGACACCACACTCTATTGGAGGGTGAATCTGGACTCATTTTAATAGTGAAACTGCATTAGCTTTTATACTTTTTTCAGGTTACATTCAGGTTGCCTAAACAACCAGCTTAGTCTTGTGGCTTTGGCAGGCTACATGTCACTCCCCTATAACTGTAAAGAATGGTACAATGCTTAGTATCACCCTGTTCTCAGGGGAGGTCATACCCAGAATTGTTTTTGACTTTTGCGGAGGGCTATCTCTATCATAAATCTTCTATGGGGGGCATACGGATCTTTGCCTAGTCGTGGACCACTGCTCATCTAGGTCTGGTACAGTTTAACTATTAATCTTTGTTTCAGTACGTCAACTTGTACCTGGGAGGCCTCAATCTCTGCATTCTTTCTATGAGGGGCAAGTCATAACATGACTTCTTTTGTCCGTCTATGCTGACCCACCTTCCCCACTTTCATAATGTAACTTTCAAATATGCCCCTGTGTAAGGGAGAGGGGGTGCTTCTGACTCTCCATTCCCACCAGGCACTGCCAAAGCATTATTAATCAATTGTGACAGTATAATTATTTGTAGCAGTAACGGGGGGGAGAATGCGTCGACCCATTCTTGTCCTCCTGCCCAGCTTCTTTGAAGTCTGAATGCAGGTCCAGAGGAGATGACCATGTCAGGCTCCCTGACGTTCGTGACGGGGCGGCGCAGAATTAAGCTTAATTAATTCTTATATTTTAATATACCTTTTAGTTTATAAAGCATTAAAATATACATTACCTTGTTAATAATGTAAGATAAAGGGAAAAAACTTTCATTTGTTGTATGTGAACAAATGTAGGTTGGATGGTTACAGTACTTTAGTAGGAATTAAACAGAATGTAAGAAAAAAATAAAACTCTTCCAAGAAGTAAAATAGCCAGTTTTACAGTTGTTCTGAAATACTTAAATGTAGGCAAAAACACTAATTTTGTCAGCAAGAAACAGACTTACGTGATAAGCTTTAGGTTAAGAAAGCCAGTCACAGACATTATAATCAAGGAGCCTGGCTTTTCACTGCCTTCCTCTCTTCTGTCATCCTTACCTTTTCTTTTAAACTTCTATTTATACTGTATGAGAGGGAATTTCTCTTTAAGATGAATTTCATAGGAGTAGGAGAAAAAGCTAAAGCACTACTTCGTTACATACAGCACAACGTGTGGGTCTTGAACCGGAAACCTCAGACGCTCAAGTGCACTGTTCTGTCAGATGAGCTGTTTCCTTGGCTGCCGTCACATTGGGCGTTTGTTTTTATTGTTTCCTGATATCTAATGTACTCCATAGGTGGTCGAAGACATGCCAGCTAACTTTGTCCTTTTGGAATGCTTCACGGAAGCTCCTCCCAGGGATTTCCACTTTTATTTCATTGCCTAGAATGGAATCACTGGCCATCACTGCAGCAAAGTAGGGACAGTCATTTTAGTTTTCACCCTTTGTAGAAGAATGAAAACTTGGAAGGGTGGGCATTGTGCATACCTTTAAGGTAGCCACTGCATACATTTTTCCTAAGAGAAAACTCAAATCTAGCTGATTACTTTTTTTTTTTTTTCCCTTTAAGGAAAATTTACCCTGTTCATTAACCCATTTGCAAAATAAAAGATTATAGAATAGATATATCATAAACATATCATTTCTCTTTCTTTTTTAACATCTTTATTTATTTATTGGATAGAGACAGCCAGAAACCAAGAGAGAAGGAGGAGATAGATAGATAGATAGAGAGAGAAAGAGAGAGAGAGACAGAGAGACACCTGCAACGCTGCTTCACCACTCGCAAAGCTTTCCCCCTGCAAGTGGGAACTGGGGGCTCAAGTGTGTGCGTGTGCGTGTGTATGTGTACATGAACATGGATATAGGTAATAGTTTAGAACTGGTGAAATACTTTGTCCAATTTATGTTTACAAGGAGTCAAAGTCTACCTATTGAACCTGTACTTTAATTAAATTTCTCTAGCGGAAACATGGACTGTAAATGGCACTCCCATGATAAAGCAGAACCTCGGGGAATGGGGATTGTGGAGTGATTCTTAGAGCAAAACAAAGAGCAGCTGTTGGTGGGGGAAGGTATTTTATTATTCAGTGCAACATGCCCAGAAATTCTACGAGGCATAAGACACACCACATAAAGAGAATATAGCATACTGTTCCCCTGAGATTCCCACGGAGTATGGAGCATAGAGCATTATTAAAGAGCTTTTGAAGATCTTTCTGCTTGCATTTATCTTCTGATTATCATTGAGATACAATTCATCTTCATGCCTTGTTGACTTAGTTTCTCGCACTTGTTGAACACACTGTTGTTTACCTCTTGTGTTGGTGCTTCCATTAGTCATTCACCCACCTTTTGTCTTTTTAGCTGAAGAACATTAATCTTTTCCCATTCATTTATCTTCATGTGGTTATCTCACTTCCATGTTAATTTTAGTTTTTCCTCCCTACTTTATCAAACTGCTATAAATTTCTTGTAATATAGAAACCAGAAACACAAATAATTGATTCTGTAAGACTTTTCATGGTTTTATAGTAAGTGTCTCCAGTTGGTGGCACCTATACTCATGAACAGTACGCTATATTCTCTTTATGTGGTGTGTCCTATGCCTATTAGACTCTCCGGGCATGTTGCAGTTAGTCACTGAATAATAGGGCACTAAGTGATGGTTTTGGAATACAAATCTGATCCTGTCAGTTGCCTTCTTAAATCTTTTTTTTATTTTTTTTATTGTCCCTAGAGTAAGGGCAGGTTCTTTGATGTGGCCAGTCAAACCCTCCCTCACCTGATGTCCACTTTCCAAACCCTTCTTTGTACTCTACACTTCTTTTTTTCTTAAATTGATTTATTTATTCCCTTTTGTTGCCTTTGTTGTCTTTTAAAAAAATATTATTGTTGTTGATGATGTTGTTGTTGGATAGGACAGAGAGAAATGGAGAGAGGAGGGGGAAGACAGGGGGAAAGACAGACACCTGCAGACCTACTTCACTGCTTGTGAAGCGACTCCCCTGCTGGTGGGGAGCCGGGGGCTTGAACCGGGATCCTTATGCCAGTCGTTGCGCTTTGCACCATGTGCACTTAACCCGCTGCGCCACCGCCCGACTCCCTACTCTACACTTCTTAACCCATGCTGGGCACCTTTCATCCCTCCTTACTTACTCAGTGTCAGCCAGCACCCTTTCTAAGGCACAGTGTTCCATGTGCATTCCTGTAGTTACCCCTCTATTTTCTGACCTCTGCTTCTGACAGATCTTAGCAAGCTTGCCTGAGATGCTCTTGAGCCCTTTTCTTATACTACTCAAAGAAATGAGGTGGGGTTTTGTTTGTTTATTTTGTTTTGTTTTTGTTTTTTTCCCAAGGCTTCATTTTCACCTAACTGACAAGTGTGAAACTCTGGTAGGATATGGGAGTAGACAGGAACAACCAGAGAGTTCTTTCTCTTGGCCTTGGACCACATGTCTGGCTATTGGCTTTAGGCTGCTCACTAGGTCTGCCCACCATGTATCCAGCTTCCACCTGACGCTGCAGCTCCTGGCCTGTCCTAACAGCAGCAGCTCCACCAGCCTCCCACTGGAAGGTTGGTGTTAACTTAAATCAGACCAAATTTGACTAGAAGTAAATTAAATAATTAAACTGAGGACTTGAGCCTGGGAGTAGCCCCCAGTTTGCTCTGAGCAGTCGGCTCCAAAGCTCTGGCCATGGGGTGGAACTTTTATGTAATCTGCATATATGAGGGAAAGTTACAACAAATGTCTTAGAAATTCTATAACACAGTAGACGCTACACAGTGTTTCCTGATAACTTTTTTTAAATTTAATTTTATTTATAAAAAAGAAACACTGACAAAACCATAGGATAAGAGGGGTACAACTCCACTCAATTCCCACCACCAGAACTCCATATCCCATCCCCTCCCTGATAGCTTTCCTATTCTCTAACCCTTGGGGAGTATGGACACAAGGTCATTGTGAGATGAAGACGGTGGAAGGTCTAGCATGGACATTGACAGGTTGATCCAGGGTTTTGGGGAATCAGAACTCTAGGACACATTGGTGGGGTTGTTAATGCAGAGAAATCTGGTTGGCATCATACTAGCATCTGGAACCTGGTGGCTGAAAAGAGAGTTAATAAACAAGGGCCTGTGACTATACTAATTATTTTTTTCACCTGAGCCTGAAATCTGATATGCAGGTGGATCCAAGTTATTATCTGGGGAGATGATGTCATGGCTGGGAAAAGGACCAGAAAGCTGGATCAGGGAAGAGATAGTCTGCAGTGAGTTAGTATAAAGTTCATAATGAACTAGTATCTACTTAGACTTAGATACGCTTCTCACCTACTTCCTATTACAGTTCTCTCACTCACTCCAAAGCTAACTTTATCAAAACAAGGGCTGGAAAAACTGAAAAAGGGCAAGAGACTGGCATATTTTAATGATGACTCTCTAGTCATTGTCAAGCCACCCCATCAGCTGGGGCCCTATTTGGGGAGTCCTGAGATTCCTAAACAGACATGATGGGCCTAGACCTCGAATAAATCCCTTTCTGCATTATTACCGGTCATCTCTATCAGGAACAACAAAATAGACCCCTTTGTGGGCCACCATAAGACTTTGCCCTCAACTTGGGTCAACAACGGTAGAGAATGTTCAATCCTCTGAAGGGAGGCTGGACAGCATACTCTATGCTACACCTGAGGAAGATGGGTCCTGATATTGGGGGTTTGGAATGTTCCTATTTATGACCACAGATTGTGAACTCAGATCTACAGTGATGCAGAGGTCATATAGGCTCCTAAGCTGAATTTTTATTTTATTTTTATTATCTTTACTTATTTATTGGATAGAGACAGCCAGAAATTGAGAGGGAGGGGAGTAATAGAAAGGGAGACACCTGCAGCCCTGCCTCACCATTTGTGAAGCTTTCCGCCTACAGGTGGGAAACAAGGGCTTGAACCTGGGTCCTTGGGCACTGTAACATGTGCGCCCAACCAGGTGCACCACCACCCGGCCCGTTTCCTGATTTAATGTTAGTGTGTTGAGGCAAACCAGCAGTAATGCACTTGTTTTCCTTTTTCTGTTCCTTTAGCCCGTTCCTCAGGGAACTGGGAATTAACATGTCTTGTACATGGCCTAGGTAGCACGTGGAAGTGCCACAGCACCAGGGGAAGCTCTGGTGCTGTGCTGTCTCTCTCTTTCCCTGTCTCTGTCTCTCTGTGAAATAAAAGAATGGAGAAGTTCCAGAGGCAGTGAAATTGTGCACACATGAGGCAGCAGTGCCACCATGGTGGTGGTGGTGGTGGTGGGGGGGGGGACCTGTGACTTTGTTACTTCTTCAAGGTCATTGTGACCTGAATGAATTATCTACAATACTGGTTGCTTTATTCCTTTTATAATTTGAAGGATCTCCGAAGTCTTTCTGAATATTTTCCAGACCTGTCTACATACCAAGAGTCTAAAAGAGCTCCATAAAGAACTGATCTCAGGGGCTGGGTCGTGGTACACCAGGTTAAGCTCAAAGACCTGAGTTCAAACCCTTGATCTCTGCCTGCAGTGGGGAAGGAAGCTTCGTGAGTGGTGAAATAGTACTGCAGGTGTTTCTCTCTCCCTCTGTTTCTCTCTATTTCATCTTCTTTCTGTCTCTATAAAAGAAAAAAAACAAAACTGATTTCAACTAAGAACATCTGAGAGAAATTTATAAATCCATTTGGCCAGCTGCTTCAGAGTTGACATTTTGGTGTGTTTATTGAAGACCAGATGCTTTGCAGATAGGCTTTTATACTTCTGTTTAACCACTTGCCATTTACAGCCTTAATCTTATCAAAAGGAAGAAAAAGATTAAAGTAAATAAAGCTTTTTTTTTAAATGTCAGTTTTTATGAAAACTGGTTCAGTTCAATTTGATAATATTTATGGAGATAGTAGGGATCCAATGAAATTTTAACCATATATAATGCTCTCTAATTTGACTTGCTAAATAGACTTAACTAACACCTTTGAGTTTTTACTGGTATCCTCTGCAGCATCTCTAAAAGTTCACCTTAGTTAAAAAGTAAGGCATACAATTCTCTGTCTTATATTTTCTGAGTGAATTTAATAAGATTTTGAAGTTGAAGTGGGAAAAAAGTAGAAACTTAGTTTAAAAGATGGAAATATGAACTTTATACGTTAAATTAGTATAAAGCAATGTCTAAGAAAGAAGGCGCCAAGTATGAGTCGTAAGGCATAATGAATGTGGCCCTTCTCTCCTGGGAGAAGCAGCTGTGGGGAGATAATATCAACAATGTGATTACTACCAGGATTCCTCTAAGCCTCTGAGTGCTCTAAGAGTCTCTGAGCTAAGTACTTTGAGGTTCCAATGAAGGAAGATAGCATTCTTTTGAAAATTTCTTTGTTGATTTAACAGTTAACAAAATTGAGATTGTAGCAGTCTGCTTTCTCATCCACACATGCTCATGTGTAGTTCACTAGGGAAAATATATGTTAAGAAGGTGACCTTTAAGCCAGTCCTCACCATACATGTTGAATTTTGAGGTGAGAGGGAGAGAGCATTGTCAAAGTGGAACACATGGGCAAAATCCAGTGTTTATAAATAATACTTGAATATGTTTAGGATAAAATGAGTAGTCCACATTGCCAAAAGAAGAAGATAATGTGGGGAGTTATGCAAAACGAAGACAAAAAGGTTGGACTATATTATGGAAGTACTTTAAATGCCAACTTAAGAAATTTGACACCAAGAGAGTAGGAATTATGGAGGCTCTTAGAGTGAAAGTGATCTCATCAGAACCTTGCTGTAGTCAGACTTTACTCTTAACCAGGTCACCGACAGTACATAACATCAGGCAAAGTCCCTAAACTCATCTCAGCCCACATACTTCATTCCTCTGAAATGGGATTGGTAGTGTTTCTTACATGGTTTAAGGAGGGATAAGTGAGATCCTCTGTATTTAAATGGCTAGCGCCGTCCCCAGCACCTAGTAGGTAGGAAACAGGGTGTTTATCAGCTCAGGCAACATGTGGGTAAAGTCAAGGGCTAGTCAATAAGAGAAAGGTTGGAAATATTAATGGTAATGGAAGTGTAAACCAAAATGATGACAATGAAAATGGAAAACAGAAGGGGATTTGGATGCCACTAGAAATGGAGGGTTTTGAGAGAATGAGAAAAGAAGCCAGGAAGACTTGGGCCTCTTAGGGAGGCAGAAGAAAAGAAAAGCCTCACTCTGGACATGGGGTTTATTATTTACTGCTGCTGTGCTATGGTTTTTGTTTGTATATTGTTAGTATTGTTGTTTAAAGTTTAAACAATAGGGTGGTCAAAATAGCTCGCTTGAATTGTGCACTGCTCTGCCATGTACGCGACCCACCCCACCACATTGGAGGGAACTTCAGTGCTGTGGTGTCCCTCTTTTTCCTCTCTCTTTGTCTCTCCTTGGAAGACAAAAAACCAGATCAATTAAAAATTTAAGCAACATCATCTAGCAAGTTAGTTACTTTTTGAAAAAAGCATTAAAATATGCTTTATTTTTCCATAGAAGATAAACAGTAGTGGCTTCACAATGAAGTATTAAAACTATAGATATTTTAATTAATTACTATTATTATTATTATTGCCACCAGGTTGTTGCTAGGGCTCCGTGTCTGTTCCCGATGTCCATTTTTTCCTTTCTTTTTCATTGAGGATGAGAGACAGAGATAGAGAAGAATACAGAGAGGATCCATGCACAAGAACTCAGGTTCAAGCCCCCCGCCACCATCAACACACCAGTAACACAGCTCTACCATTCACGAACCTTTCCCCCTACAAGTGGGGACTGAGGGCTTTAACTCCAGCCCCTGCTCGTGGCGGTACGTAGCTCTACCGTGTGCACTGCTGTCTAGCCCCTTGAAGATAAATATTTTTAAAGAGCTTTTGAGAATAAGTTAAGGAAATAAAACTTCAACCCCTTGTTGCTTTCCTCCCAGTTTCCACTTCTTACCACCCTCCAGTCACTTAAATCAAGTGGGACTGATCCATGTAATTCACACTTCCCCATCATATTTCAGGGCACTAGGCATCCCGTCCCATGTAAACCCACTTAACCAAAGACTGATTTTCTGAGTCATTGTCAGATGCAGCAAATGGAACTAAGAAATAAATAATTTAGGAAAGTGTTTTGTGGGAATATCCAGGTCCTCACCCACACAAACTCCAGTGGTAGTGAGAATAATTTCTGCGGTCATCATGATTTTAAGACATCATATGCATTTTCTGCTTCCTTTATTGGGAGGGTTAGATGACAGTACAGTTAATGACACATGGTATAACCTCTTAACTCTATTTACCAATTGATTCTTGTAACAACCTCATGAGAATAAGCACTATTACTATCTCCAATTTAATGAGAAAATTCAAACAAAGAAATTTAGGCAGGTTGGGAGTCGGGTGGTAATGCAGCGGGTTAAGCACATGTGGCGCAAAGCACAAGGACCGGTGTAAGGATCCCAGTTCCAGCCCCCGGCTCCCCACCTGCAGGGGAGTCGCTTCACAGGCAGTGAAGCAGGTCTGCAGGTATCTCTCTTTCTCTCCCTCTCTCTGTCTTCTCTTCCCTTCTCTCTCCATTTCTGTCTGTCCTATCCAACAACAATGACATCAATAACGACAACAATAAAACAACAAGGGCAACAAAAGGGAATAAATAAATAAATTAATTAATATTTTAAAAAACCCCGAAATTTAGGCAGGTCATTCAGCTACCAGGAGGCAAAGGCAACTTCCAAATCCAGTCAGTGGAACTCTGTTGCTGGCACTTTTCAACAACTCTTACCACTTCCATGAAGATAGTAGACTCAAATCCAGGTTTTTCTGTTCTAGTTCTATGACTGTGAGATTAGCATGATATTTTGTAATCTTTAAAAGTGAGGTGCTATTGATAGTATAAGGACCAGATGTCTTTAAACCACTGAGCAGAGTATCTGAGAGCATGTAATAATCATTAAAGTAGCTGTTGTTGAATCTGATCTAAATACCTACCACTTCTGGAACTGAATCTGAACTAGGCCACTTATTAGAAGTACGACCTTTATCAAAGTCACTAAATGCGTCTCAGCTTAGCTATATGTACTTTTATTTCTCTATAAAATTAAATTAATCGTGTTTTTCCCCCTCTGTGCTTTTATTACTAGCTGAGAATTTGTATATCTATAAGGCCTCCGCTTTCACTTCCCTTTAAATTCTTCCTCTAACAGAGTGAGAACAGAGAAATAAAATCCTGTATCTTTGGATTGTCATTATCATCATCATTGTTCTGAAATGAGGGCCAACTAGTAACTTTAAGGATATCAGCAAATTTATTCTAAGAGGGTAGGAGACCAGCTAGCAGTTGACCCTCTCAGCTGGGTTGAAGCTTGAGCAAACATGTAAATTCTAGGAAGATTTAAGATAAACTAAGAACTTCTTTGGGCTAAAAATATTGATGTCTTAGAATAGAAAATAAACTCTAGATCATCTTAACAGCCTGAGACCATTCAGGAAGTAATCGTGTATGATGCTACATTATCTGGTACCTCTTAACACCACTTTTGCATTTTAGCATAAATATGAACTGTCATGTATTAATTGGACTTAAGATAATTTAGAATGAATATGCATAAGCTAAATCTAACACTAGATTGGAATGTTTGTTACTGTCTTCAGACAAGCAGTTGGGAAGGGCAAAAATAGTCATACTTACTTGACCTGTCCTGTTAAATCAGTCTTCCTAGTACTTCCACAAGGCGTTGTGTATTTCTCTACATAAATATTGGGCATGAGTAGAGTTTAAAGTGAGTTCAGGAACAGCAGTGTTCCCCATTTGTAAGCAGGTTGATTTACATTGATATTGGATCATGCTAGACAAATAAGTAGTTATATTTGACATTTGTTTATATGTAAACAGTATCCTTGACACAGAGATAAGAATGTTTTATTAATCAAAGGGCAAAGAGTGACTTTTACAGTGTAGGCAGATGGCTTATTTTCTCCCATCCAATTACTAGGCAGACCTGGCCCTGTTTAACTTCCAAGATCAGATGAGGTTGGTAGACCCCATAGACTGGCTTGTTTTCTAAATGAGTGATGTGTGAATTGTCTTTTTAACTCTGAACATGTTATAATATGTCTTAGGAAGTTGTTATACAAGGAAGCAGGTATCATGAAATGAGTTTTAAATTTTGTGGTGATGCACTCGTAGAATTTGCATATATTAACAATAAAACTATCAATTTTATAAAAGTGATATGTTTACAAGTTGGGGAGAACTATATATTTTTGCCTATTAAAAAATATCAGAAAGTTTAAAAAAATTGCAAATACCAACCAAAAAAGAGAGACTGCTTTTGATTTTCCAGAAAAACTGTATATGCGCATGCATTATTCACAGAATGTGCTTATGTGTTTCTTAAAGAATAAAACAAGATCATTTATTTATAAGCTCCCTTCTATACTGAGAGCACATTCTCTCCACATACATGCACATTGTTTTCACGCCTGCATGATATTCTCTGTGTAACTGTGATTTGTTTAGCCAGTGTTAATTGATGAACAGTCAAGCTTTTTCTGATTTTTTTTTTTTATGTTATAAAGAAATCCATAAGGTATAGGTATGTATGTTCACACACATTCTTATAGTCATTGGCAGTAAGGATACCAGACAGTAAGGCTTTCTGGTCCAAATAGTCAGTTATCGTGACTACTCAGTTCCGCTATTTAAATTCTGAAATAGCAGAGGCAACACATAACAATTGAGCATTTCACTTTTCCATGTAAAAATTTCCAGCAGTCGGGGCCAGGTGGTAGCTCACCTGGTTGAGCGCACATGTTATAGGGCTCAAGGACCTGGGCTCAAGCTGCAGGTGTCTCTGTCTCTCCTGCACTCTTAATTTCTGGCTGCCTCTATCCGATAAAGATAATAAAATTTAAAAAAAAAACAACTTTTTCAACACTCCCAGTAGTTTACTTGAGTAGTGTGCTGCTTTGCCATGTGTGTCAGCCAGTCACATCCTTTCTAAGTCACACCTACACCTACTACTACTTCCACATGTCCTTCATTTTCCTCTCTCTCCCCTCTCAGATAAGGGAAATAGTACCTGACTTCCCCGGGTATTCTCCAGACTCTGTTCCTCTCAGTAATGGGACAAAATCAAAGCTTCCTGGTTGCAAAAGTTGTGCATCAAATGGATCTGGGGTTCAGAGCCCTCTGGTCATCTTCCCCTGACATTCATTCCTCTCGGGGTATGCACCAAAATTCTTTGTGGGTGCAGAAGAAAGGAGATCTGACTTCTATAATTGCTCCTCTGTTGGACATGGACATTGGCGGGTCGATCCATACTCCCAGCTTGTCTCTATCCTTTCCTAGTGGGGTAGGGCTCTAGAGAGGTGAAGTTCTGGGCATATGTTGGTGATGTTTTCTGATTAGTGAGGTCAGGATGGAATCATAGTAGCATCTGGAACTGGGTGGCTGAAAGGTAGTAAGATATAAAGCAGGACAAAATGTTTAATAAACAGGAACCACAGAGTAGGAATAGAGCTAATTAGAATAAGGATCCAAGAGTGGAAAGAAGCTAGGATTCTATTTTAGGTGTATTCCTATAAGCCCAGGATTTAAGTAACCTTTACTTGAACTTGATAGCTTCGTGCAGGTGGACTAGAATTGGTGTCAAAATAGAAAATAGAACTTTAAAAAGCCAGATTAGGGCAGAGAGTAGCTCCCAAACTTGAAGAAAATATATACATATAATTAACTACCACATTGATCTGACTTTCAAGTCCCTGTCAGACTGAGCTCACAGTTCATGGTCACAGCTGGGAACATTGTAGGCTGCACTTATATCAGGCCCAGTCTTCCTCCTCGAGTGGCAGAGTAGAAAGTCCGGTTGGCATCATGGTATCATCTGGAACCTGGTGGCTGAAAAAGAGTCAAGATACAAAGCAGAACAAATTGTTGACTACTCATGAACCTAAAGGCTGGAATATAGCAGATGAAGATTTGGGGTCTCCATTTTGGAAGAAGCTAGTAGGTCTATTTTAGGTATATTCCAGAGGACCCATGATCTTACTAGTTCTTGCCTGTGCCTGACATCTAACTGGTCCTGATATGAGTGCAACCTAGAATGTTCCAGCTAGGTTCCCCACCTGCATGGGAGTTACTTCACAGGTGGTGAAGTCAGTCTGCAGGTGTCTTTCTCCCTCTGTCTTCCCCTCTGCTCTCCATTTCTCTGTCCTATCCAACAATGACATCAATTAACAACTACAACAATAAGACTACAAGGGCAACAAAAGTGAGTATTTTTTTTTTTTTTTTTAAAAAGGGGAGTCAGCTGTAGCGCAGTGGGTTAAGCGCAGGTGGCGCAAAGCACAAGGACCGGCATAAGGATCCCGGTTCGAACCCCGGCTCCCCACCTGCAGGGGAGTCGCTTCACAGGTGGTGAAGCAGGTCTGCAGGTGTCTATCTTTCTCTCCTCCTCTCTGTCTTCCCCTCCTCTCTCCATTTCTCTCTGTCCTATCCAACAGCGACAACAACAATAATAATAACTACAACAATAAAACAACAAGGGCAACAAAAGGGAATAAATAAATAAAATAAATATTAAAAAAAAAAGGAAACACAAAAACCATAGGATAAGAGGGGCACAACTCCACACAATTCCCACCACCAGAACTCCATATCTCATCCCCTCCCCTGATAGCTTCCCTATTCTTTATTCCTCTGAGAGTATGGACCCAGGGACATTATAGGGTATAGAAAGTGGGAGGTCTGGCTTCTGTAATTGCTTCCCCACTGAGCATGGGCATTGACAAGTCGATCCATACTCCCAGCCTGCCTCTCTGTTTCCCTAGTGGGGCAGAGCTCTGGGGAAGCGGGGCTCCAGGACACATTGGTGGGGTCATCTGCTCAGAGAAGTCTGGTTGGCATCATTGTAGCTTCTGGGACCTGGTGGCTGAAAAAGAGTTAACATATAAAGCCAAATAAATTGTTGACTAATCATGAACCTAAAGGTTGGAAAAGTACAGATGAAGATTTGAGGTCTCCATTTTGTAGATAGTTAGTAGGCCTATTTTAGGTATATTCCAAAGGGCCATGACTAGACTAGTTGTTTTCTTTTCTTTTCTTTTCTTTCCTTTCTTTTTTCCTTCCTTCCTTTTCTTCTTTCTCTTCTGAGCCTGACATCTGATATGCAGGTGGATCCAAGTTCTTGTCTGGGAGATGATGTCATGGCTGAGTTCAAGTTTTTGACCCTTACCTACGGGGGAAGCTTTACAAGCTGTGAAGCAGGGCTATAGGTGTTTCTGTTTATTTTCCTCTCTTATCACTCCCTTCTCGATTTCTCTTTATCTCTATCCATTAAATAAATAGTAAAAAAAAAAAAAAATTTAAATCTTTAAGAAAAGTTTTGTGGTTTTCCAGGATGTGACACAGTAGATAAAGCACTAGACTCTTGGGCTTAAGGTCCTGAGTTCAGTCCCTGGAGGCTCATGTACCAGAGTGATGTCTGGTTCTTTCTCTCTCCTCCTGTCTTTCTCATTAGTAAATACATTAAGTCTTTAAAAAAAAAAAAAAAAGGAGGAGAGAAAAAAAAATTCTGTGGACATGGACAGTAATTTTTATTCCACTATTAAAAAGGAATTTGCTTGTCAGTTTAAAGAATCATACTTGGTGTGAAAAAGATGTTATGTGCATGTACACATTGTGAATCATCTTTGTTGATGAAAGACAGCTTGAGTGAACGTAACTGATGCAGTATCTCATTTCTTCTGGTACAGTGATGGGCCTGAATAGAAGATAGTTGAGCATTTAATTGGATTCTTGGAAGCAATGTAACATAATACTCAGTAGTTGAAGATCCCATGAGATAGTTCAGTTTCTGTATGGTTGACATTGCCTGTGCATAAAAGCAGGTTGGATAGATTTTTTAAAAATGACCCTTTAAAGACTCAATATTTCATATGTGCATCTTTTTCCATTCTAGAACCCAGAAATTGTTAACTTTTTATAGTGTACTGAGATATACTTTACAAGCAAAAGTTGAATAGTAGCCTACAGTTCTACAATTCTAGCCTACAGTTCACTTAGCTCAGAATTGAACCTATTTGTGGTATTACTTTATCCTAAGTTGGGGATAGGGAGCGGGTGCAGGGAGGAGAGAAGAAACCAGGGGGAAAGGAGTGAAAGGGAGGGAGAAAAAGAGGTAGAAGGAATATGAACAAGAACACGTGGTGCATCCCCTTGTGAGAGTTTACCATGATGGCAGTGGACTTAGTAGGATCATCACTTACGGTTGTGATTTTTAAAGGTGAGCGTGGCGGGTTAAAATGTAATATCTGGGCCCAGATCTTTAACAACCTTGTTGCTACCTCTAAGTGAGACGGTCAGCAAGCAGATAGTTCTGAGACTGGCAGTAATTTGTGCCCTGTGGCCATAAGAAAATGAACCTGACATCTGTTACTCAGTGAAATGACTAGAAAGTCAGACCTCTAACACATTCTGCACTGAGTGCGCTGTGCACAGTTTCTCTTGCAGACAGTTTGCTATTTGATTCGATACAAAAGCTGCTCTGGTTTTAGAACCCTGAGTCTCAATTATAATTCTAAACTTAGAAATAAATGTGATACCGTTGAAGTAATTGCTGGGTTACTAAACTCGTATTTCTCCTTGACAAGTTGTATAACAAGACAAGGGACGATGATCTGTAGAGTGACCCATCAAAAGGAATGATTTGTCATCTCCTGAGAAGTACTTAACACATGGAATTCTGATTACTTTGATCAAGGAAGGGGAAGTATATTCTCATGGACCCAGCAACCAAATTTTACAAACTTGAGAAGCTTTTTCATAGAAATGTTTAGATGGTGTATTAATAGTTTTTTTTTTTAATTGGGGAATTAATGTTTTACAGTCGACAGTAAATACAATAGTTTGTACATGCATAACATTTCTCAGTTTTCCACATAAGAATACAATCCCCAACATTAGTAGTTTTTGAAAGCCATTTTAAAAATAATAAAAGTCCCGGAATATTCATCATGTTACGTTCTCTACTCTCAGTGCTATTAGAGGACTCCTTTAAGTCACACAACAGATATTAGTACAGACATTTGGGTGTACCTTCCTTTCTTTTTTAAAATATTTTATTTATTTTATTAATGAGAAAGATAGGAGGAGAAAGAGAGAGCCAGACATCACTCTGGTACATGTGCTGCTGGGGATTGAACTCAGGACCTCTTGCTTGAAAGTCTAGTTCCTTAACCACTGCGCCACCTCCTGGACCACTGTACCTTCCTTTCTGGCCTCCCCGAAACCAGTGTAACTAAGTTTGATTTTATTCTGGTGTGTACATACATGTACTGATTATTGTGTCTTATGTCACATTCTCTGCGTTAACACTTCATTTATAACAAACAAAATCTGGGAGATCATCCTCATGAAGTATTTTTCAGAAACTTACTAGATGAGAAACAATGTCGAAACTATTTCTGGTCGCAAGAACTTTGGGTCCTTTTAGTCTCTTGTGCATTTCCCCCTTTAATGTTACAAGCTCATATGGGGGGAGCAGCTTGCAAAGTAAGAGTTATATGATGTGTTATTAAAAATCTATCCTCATGGGAGTCGGGCGGTAGCGCAGCAGTGTTAAGCACATGTGGCACAAAGCGCAAGGACCAGCTTAAGGATCCCGGTTCGAGCCCCCAGATCCCCACCTGCAGAGGAGTCACTTCACAAGCGGTGAAGCAGGTCTGCAGGTGTCTATCTTTCTCTCCCCCTCTGTCTTCCTCTCCTGTCTCCATTTCTCTCTGTCCTCTATCTAACAACAACAACAATAAAACAACAAGGGCAACAAAAGGGAATATATCTGTCTCCTCATTTTATTCTTGACATAAAGTTCTGCCCATGCTAGGAGGAAATTAGAAAATCAGTATATTGTTTTTACTGCCAGGTGAAAATAAGGTATCCCAGCTGGGTCCAAGGAAAGTTAAAAGGATGCCAGAGTGGCAGGGCTCTAAAAGGCTTGTTGGTGATTTTATGAAATCGCCCCCTATGAGATACACATGCGGCTAGGAGGTTTTTTTTTTTTTTTTTTTTAACCTGTTTGACGTTGATGGTGAAGTTAAATGCAGGCTGTCGGGAATTTTAAATGTATTGGCTTATGATTCAGCACATGTAATTGGGATTTAGTCAGCATGTGTCAGCAATTCTTGACAATAGATGAACTGTTTTTATGTCATATGAAAACTAACTGTCTTCTTTAGTACCACTACAACATTTAGTACAAGTCCGATATTTGGCTTCAACAAAATTCAGATCATTTGGTACAGATTAAACCACACAAAAGACACTGCATCCTAGCTTTGTCTGTAACTTTCCATCTTAGTAAACACAACACAGTTTTGAATTCAGTGAGATATATTATACATGACAGTGTAACACATTGTCTGTTAAGCTAGAACCTGCTTTATATAGACACAAAAATTTAAACAGAAACAAAAAACTTAGATGCAAAAATTCATATAAGCCAAAATTGAATATTCTTTTCCCCCCGTTTTTGTTGCCCTTGTTTTTTTTTTTTTACTGTTGTTGTAGTTACTGTTGTTGTAGTTATTGTTGTTGCTATTGATGTCATTGATGTTAGATAGGACAGAGAGAAATGGAAAGAGGAGGGGAAGACAGGAGGAGGAGCAAAAGATAGATACCCACAGACCTGCTTCACCACTTGTGAAGCAACTCCCTGGCAGGTGGGGAGCCGGGGGCTGGAACCGGGATCCTTAAGCCAGTCCTTGGGCTTTGCCCCACGTGCACTTAACCCACTGCGGTACCGCCTGACCCCCAAGAATTGAATAATTATTCTAAGTGAGACCATCCATATGGTATTTGCTCTTGACTTCCTTATTTATCTTACACCTTACATTACATTCCACTTCCATCCAATTTGCTTATTTCACTTAGAATCATCACCTCCTATTCAGATCTCGTAGTAGATTTGAATACCTCACAGCACTCATCCAGAAGCCATGTTTACCTTCCTTCCTCAGATTCCATTGCAACTTCGGACATATCTTTGAGTTCAGTTGAGCTACTTTCTAGAACTATGATAACCAACTTGTAGGTATTGGTCACAATGCTTCTAGTCCTCTGATGAAGTTAGGATCTTTCTAACCTGAGTGGTCTCAGAACCTTTCAGTTTATATAACTTACATTGTGGCAGATCTAGACCTGGAGAATTTGACTTAAAACTTCTAGACAAAGTCCATGACTATACCAGACGATTGTTTCAATAGAAAGAGGTGTTTTTACCCCTGCATTTATATTTCCCTATGGCATAAATATTACTATTATTGACTTAATAACGATCAATAAGACCATAGGATAAAAGGGGTACAGTTCCTACTACCAGAGTTCCACATCCCATCCCCTCCATTAGAAGGTTCCCAATTCTTTATCCCTCTGGGAGAATGGACCTAGAGTCATTAGGGGGGTGCAGAAGGTGGATGGTCTGCCTTCTGTAATTGATTCTCCTCTGGACATGGGCATTGGCAGGTCAGTCCATGCCCCCAGCCTGTTTCTATCTTTCCCTAGTGGGGCAGGGCTCTGGGGAAGTGCAGGACATATGGGTGAGGTCATCTGCCCAGGGAAGTCAGGCTGGTGTCATGGTAACATCTGCAACTTGGTGGCTAAAAGGCATTAAGATATCAATTAGAACAACTTGTTTAATAATCAGGAATCTAAAGGTAAGAATAGAGCAGATGAGATTTGGGGTCTCCATTTTGGAAAAGGCTAATTTAAGAAGTCTGTTTTAGGGAGTCGGGTGGTAGCACAGCGGGTTAAGTGCACGTGGAGCAAAGCGCAAGGACCAGTATAAGGATATTAGAGACATGAAGAGGTTAGAGAGAGAGAAACTAAAACCAGTGATGTGATTACTGTAATTTGGGGGAAGTGGAAAGGGTAATATTCATGTCTGTTACAGTAGGAAATCAGCAGTTCTGCCTAAAATGCGTTGTATTAAGAAATGGAAATGTATTTAGACAAAAAGGGTAACTAACCCTTAGAACAACTGAAAGCAAAAATAAAGGTGGTGATTATGGGCATACAGTCACGTGGGTTTGGGTAGACAGAGACTGTTGCTCTTTATTATTCATTTGCTTGAGTTTATTATTTTTAAACCCCACACAAGTATCTGACAGAAATGTGCAAATTATTTAAATTATGTTTGGTTTAACAGTGGATAAAATTAAAACTCGAGTCCTATTTTGTAAGGATTATTTCCTCCCAGACACAATTTGTTGTTCTCACCTCTTGCTTAGCCCTCTGTCTGCAGCCTGGTAATTGCACTCATCTGTAATCAAGAGTCAGTATGCATTTGATGGGTACAGGTTAAATGGAATTGTGTTCAAATGTTATTCTCCTTCCTGACTACGGACCTTCCAAATGCATCACAAGTCATTTTATTACATTAAGTACATTGGAAAACTAGAGGCAGTCTGAATGAATTACCAATGATCTGTGCATTTAAGTTTCTTTAAGATTAAATTTAAGTTTCATTTTTCTTTGCTTTTTAATTGGTTTATTGAGGTGTGATTTAAATGCAGTACATTTTACTAAATGTATAATTTGTGAATTTCAGTATTTGTGTGTAATCATGTAAACATCACCCCGATCAAGATGAAAAACGTTTCTGTCAGGAGCTTTCCTGGTGCCACTCGCCCTCAGTCTCCAGGCCCTGGCCCCCTTTCTTGACTTCCTGCCACTGCAATTTTGCATTTCCTGCAACAATTTGAATCATGTAGTTTCTGGACTTTTACATACATTGGGGCCTTCCCAGCGTGTGTTTGAGGTTTATCTCTTTGCCTAGTTACTACTCCATTGCCCTGTGTATGCATATATAATCATGTGGTTGTCAGCAGACCAGTTCTTGCTTCGGAATTCATTTATTAGTGATGCTTTGTGAATATGTGCACATGGAGATATTGCTTGTGGCCATGGTAATAGTCTGCCAGATTTGCAGTCTTGAGGCCCTGCAGGCCCCAGGTTCAGTCCCCAGAACCACCACATCACCAGATGTCAGAGCTGAGCAGGACTTTCTCATGAAAATTGACACATCTCTCTTAAGGCACTGGGGACCCCCCGAAATTTCACCTGGACTGAGTTTTCCTTCAGACACAACTCACCAGAGCTTCCCCCTGCCCAGGGCCACGACATGCTGATATGCTGTTGGGCTCAGTTCTGTGTCACATATTTGGCAGAGCATTTGCCCCAACAGTGAACTATCTCTTGCTCCTGAAGAAATGTGATTTTTTTCCCCCCTCTATTAATTTAATTTTTTACTAATATTTATTTATTCCTTTTTGTTGCCCTTTTTTATTGTTGTACTTATTATTGTGGTTGTTACTGATGTTCTCATTGTTGGACAAGACAGAGAGAAATGGAGAGAGGAGGGAAAGACAGAGAGGGGGAGAGAAAGACAGACACCTGCAGACCTGCTTCTCCGCCTTTAAAGCGATTCCCCTGCAGGTGGGGAGCCGGGGGCTAGAACCCGGATCTTTACGCCGGACTTGCACTTTGCGCCACATGCGCTTAACCCACTGCGCTACCACACGACTCCCATCCTCTTATTAATTTAAAAGCCTGTGTGGACATGTTTTTATTTCTCTTTGATATATATCTAAAAGTCATATGCTAATTGCATCTTACTTTGCTAAGAGACTGCCAAATTGTCTTCCCAAGTATAACAGTAGTGTTTCATATTCCACCAATAGTGTATCAGAGTTTCAGTTCCTTCACAGCCTCACTGACATCGGATATTATTGTCCGTTCATTTTAGCTACTGCCTGTGGTTGAGTGGTAGTAAGGGTGGTATCTTGTTTGATTTTAGTGAATAGTTCGGTAATGAGTAATGAATACCTTTGTTCTGAATTGTAAGAGACAGACAGGCCACAGCACTGCTCAGTCACTTGCCAAGCTGGAGATCACACCCAGGGTCTTACACATGCAAGGCGTGTGCTTTGCTGCTGACCACCTCCCTGGCCCAGACCACAGACCAGCGTAAGGATCCTGGATTGACCCCCCCCCCGCCTCCCCACCTGCAGAGGGGTCGCTTCACAAGCGGTGAAGCAGGTCTGCAGGTGTCTATCTTTCTCTCCCCTTCTTTCTCTTCTCCGCCTCTTTCGATTTCTCTCTGTCCTATCCAACAACAACAACAGCAATAACAATAACAGCAACAAGGGCAACAAAAATGGGAAAAAATGACCTCCAGGAGCAGTGGATTAGTAGTGCAGGCAGCCAAACCCCAGCGATAACCATGGAGGCAAAAAATAAATAAATAAAAAGAGAGCATTTTTTTCATTAATCCAAAACAAGGGCCAGGCTGTAATGTACCCAGTAGGTTCACGTGTTCGGCTGCATGGTGACCCAAGTTCAAGTGCCCTGTCTGCATCTGCAGGGAGTTCAGCGCCACTAGCAGGGAAGCAGTGCCGCGGGTCTCTCTCTCTCTTCTTCTCTATCTCCCCCTTACTTGCTTCTCAAGTCCCAAGAACAAACGAAGGGGAAAGGGGGAGAAATGAAAGGAAGAAACAGCTTACTGAAATCTGCTAGCACCCATATTAAAAAAAAAATTTTTTTTAAGAAAGGTTCATTTAATAAAATTCTTTCAAGCCCTATCCAAGATGAAGTGAAGAAGGTAAATTCATCGTTTTTATAGCTGAGTAGTATTCCATTGTGTGTATATATATATATATATATATCACAACTTTCTCGGGGGTGGGGGGCGATAAATACATTGTAGAAAACTGAGAAATTGGGGCCCTGTAGTGGCGCATCTGGTTAAGCGCTCATATTACAGTGCACAAGGACCCAGGTTCAAGCCCCTGGTCCCCACCTACAGGGAGGATGCTTCACGAGTGGTGAAACAGGGCTGCAGGTGTCTGTCTGTCTCTTTCTCTCCCCCTCCTCTCTCAGTTTCTCTCTGCCTCTGTCCAGAAATAAATAAGAAAACAAACTAAGAATTTTTTTTTTGCCTCCAGGGTTATTGGGGCTCTGTCTGCACCATGAATCCACTGCTCCTGTAGGCCATCCCCCCCCTCCTCTTGTTGCCCTTGTTGTTGTAGCTATTGTTGTCATTCACTGTTGGATAGGACAGAGAAATCGAGAGATGAGAAGACGGGGGAGAGAAAGATAGACACCTGCAGACCTGCTTCACTGCCTGTGAAGTGACTCTCCTGCAGGTGGGGAGCCAGGGGCTCGAACCAGGATCCTTACACCGGCCCTTGCGCTTTGCGCCACATGCACTTAACCCACTGTGCTACAGCCCGGCCCCCCTAAACTGAGAAATTTTACACATGCACCAATAACCATATTTATTCTTGACTGTAAACCATTAAAAAAAAAAGATTAATACTGTAAACAATTTTTTAAAAAAAGATTAAAAAGGAAAAAAAAAAAAAGGAAAGGGTTCTTTGGCTAAGGTGGAACTGAAATTCTAGCTTTTAACTGAGGATCATATAGGAAAGGGATCCAGATGGGTACATCTGTATATTAGCAAGTTATTTGGCAAAGTCATAAGGTAGCCTTGAAAAACAAGAAAGAAATGTGGCCTGGATGTTAATACAATTAGACCGTTTTGTAATTTAGCTTAACAAACAGGCTGAATCCTTGCCATCTGGGGAGATGTGGCATTTTAGCCTTTAAATCAGTGATTCAGATAACATATGTTGTATTTCTTTTTAATTCACAAATGATTTGGATCTGACATACATGTTCTTGATAAGATGGATGGTTGTTTTTCCCTTAGAAAGTAAAATTATCTTGATGAGTTAGAGCAAAATGTCTCATTATCAACCTGGCTCTTAATAAAACACTCATTTAAACTATTTCCCTTGCCCCCCTCTCTCAGAATTTAGTAATGTGGCATAAAATGTGGACTCCAATGCTCACCTAATGAATTAGAAGATTATTGCCATTATGATTTTTTAAAAGCAAACCTCGAAATCATATTTACAATGGTATCTCAATTTTGTGATTTTTTAAAAAATTTTTTTAATAAAATACATTGGGAAGTATACAGTATTGATAGTACCAAGTACTGTTATGATTAGGACTGGTGCTTCTTTTGATTTTGCCTGTTTATTCCCCAATTTTCCTTTTGCAGCTAGCATGGCGCTTTACTAAGACCCACTGGAGATAGTATTTGTATTGAGGTCTCGAAGGTGCAGTCTGAGCCTATGGTGACTCATCTTGTCACCTGCAGCTTTCCTCCCGCCGTATGTGTAGGATAATGGTTCCCGAGCTCAAATATCAGCCTCAGTTGCAGCTCTCCTGTTTGAGTTCCTGTTTTCTCGCTCCACTACTGTGAAGTCATCACATCTGTCTCTCTGTTTTTCTCTTTGTCAAAGGTTGAGTTAATAAAGGGGAACTTGCAGAGCGTCGGACTCACACTTCGCCTCGTCCAGTCAACTGATGGCTATGCCGGGCACGTCATCGTCGAGACGGTGGCCCCAAACTCGCCTGCTGCGATTGCAGACCTTCAGCGTGGAGACCGCCTGATTGCAATTGGAGGTAATTATGCTCTGTGCAGTCGACTTGACATTTACAGAGGAGCCTGCAAGTAGGTGTGGGGATTTTCTGCCCCTTTATTTCCGTGCACATACGTTACTTTTATAATGGAAAGAACACAGTAACTGTATTGTAAGTAAAAAGCTGAAAAACTTAAATATCAGTTTAAAATACATGTCGTTTTTAGTCATGTGTCAGCTTTATACTTCTCCCTCAGACCACTTTTCTCTAGTCTCTCTAATTTCTCTTCCCTTCCCACATTCTACTTAACTCCTCTGTTTTGCACTTTAATAATGAAAGAAAGAACTAGTTAACGGTCACGTTTCTAGATACTGTATAATCTCCAAAAATTGCTACCCCCATCGTTTAGAAGTTGAGCAGGAGAGGCTAATATTCCTTGTCCAGAAGAGTACCCCAGAACTCCCGTAGGGCCCCACATTATCCCTGATTCACTACTGTGTTACTGAAGAGTGTAGACTAAGTCATAATCACCCATTCCCCTTCCTGTCAGTGTATTGTTAATATTAGAAACTCTTTGTTGATAAGTTATTTGCTGAGTGTTTGAGTAAACAGCAGGATGCCAGCATTCATACCAATGAGGGGAAAGCCTAAGCTTTTCCAAACTCTTTGAGTATCTGGCCCAACATTATAGGCTTGTCAAGGGATTTCATGAACACATGACTGACTGGCCACACTTGATCTTTTTTTTTTTTTTTTTTTTTTACCTCCCTAGTTATCTGTGCCTACACTAGGAATCCACTGCTCCTGTGGCTATTTTTTGATTCTTTAGGATAGGACCGAGAGAAATTGAGGGAGGAGGGGAAGACACAGAGGGAGAAAGAAAGACACCTACAGACCTGCTTCACCACTTGTGAAGTGACCCCACTGCAGGTAAGGAGCTGGAGGCTCGAACCGAGATCCCTGAAGCAGATCCTTATGCTTTTTACTATGTGTGCTTAACCCAGTGCACCACTGCCCGGCCCCCCACACTTGATGTTTTGGGGACAAGGTGGTATGTCCTTTCACAAGTTAGATCAGTTCCTAAATCAATAAATATTCTTAGATATATGTCAAAGAAATGCCACCTTTGATCTAAGTCCATCATGACAACACAGCAAGAAAAATTACTTAATTGCACACTAGGAAACCCAAGTAAATCAACATTTCCTACTGAAATTCATCTAATAATGGCATAAACAGCACATCTCAAACTTCCAGTTGAATTCCAGGCACCTATACATGGTGTTAAAATGTAGGTTATGGTTAGGTAGATCATGGGTGGAGCCCACGATTCTGCATCTAACAAGTTCTGAAATGACAGATTAGACTCATACACATTTAGGACAGCAAGGAAATAAAACAGACTTGATATGCCTCCTCATAGTTGTCTAATATATATGTGAGTTACTCTCCCTGAAAAAAAATTTATAATTTAGTATAAGTTTTTATATACCCTGTTTTAATTTTAGCTATAGGGTAACATATTTTTCTTTTATTCTTAATTTTGTGATAGATTTTTGTTTTTAGTTACACAGACATATTTTATTTAAAATAAATCCAGGCAACATGTTTGCAGAGTGAAAAAAGAAAAGTTATCCCTATATAGATAACATTTGTCAAAAGGACTATTTCGATAAGGGTTGTAATGCATATGCATCTTATAGCTGTGACTTCTCTATGTTGATATGCTGTAATTTTAAATATTTAGTAACAGGGTCAAAGTTGAAATGCAATGGCAAAAACGCTTGTTACACTTGAAACTCATTGATGGAGTTTTGCTTTGTGTATATTTGAGATATTCTAAAAGAAAAGGAATCCAGATTTGGCAAACCTGCCGAGGGTGGCATGAGACACAAAGTTTCTGATGCTCCATGAATAGGTAAAATGAGGCAGAAGTTAAGCCACAAAGAATGAGTTTAAATAGGTCATTTTCCCTACCACACACTTCTTCTTCAGTAATGACTATGTCAAAGTACAGTTTTGCTGGGAAATAGTATAGTTACAGGGAAGCAATAGATGAAAAGGCTGGATGAATCATGAACATTATTCAAAAGCCCTAAATTCCAGGTTTGATGGGAGCTTAGACAAATCAAGAAGCAATATGTATGGCTGGCCACTAAATAAAGTTCAAGTAAAGAATCACAGTGAAGGACCATCTGTTAACTATAGTTAGAGCCAGGGTCAGGGGGTCTGAGCAAGGAATGAAAATGAACTGGGTCTCCAAGCTAGAATTGATAGTTGAGTGGCGCTATAGGAAGTCAGCTTTGTCCAGGATTCAGATTGGTAACTGTAAGGGGGTGATAAGTTGATTCATGTAGAGCAAGGACAGGGTCACTAACGAGGGCTTTTAACTGTGCTGAACGTGTAGTGTGAACCAAGCATCCAAGTGCTGATGTGCAGAAGTAGTTGGCAGTGTTGCACTAGAATAAAGAAGAGAGAGACTTGCCAAAGAACAAGTTAATAGTTGTGGTCACTAAAGTAGATGCACTACAGGGATGAAACACAAAGTCTGGGCATGCAGATAGAACAAATCTTGGGGACATTTGCATGTATGAACCATGTATAGATTTAGAATAAGAAATCAGAGAAGAGATGATAAGAACCAGAGTGGGACAGTATCATCCAAGGCAAATGAAGATTTCAAAGAAGAGGGAAAGGATTAATCATACGTATGCAAGGGTCATTGACAGAGCTAAGTCCTGCAGTCGTCCACGGCCATACCACCCTGTACATGCCCGATCTCGTCTGAAGTGGGATCCAAAGTATAGTTAGAGGGATATACCATCTCTAAGATAGCTTAATACTAAAAAGGACAGCAAGAAGTATGTATGGGTGACTTGTTGTTGGTCTTTTCATTAAATAAGGTGATGTCACCTACAAAGTAAAGAGTTCAGAAGGGAGACTTCTAGGTATTGAAACTTTCAGAGCTAATGTTCTGCAGACATAGTTGTTTAGAGAGGAATCAAAAGAATACTCAAGTAGTGCCAGTGCCATACTGGAGCACAGTGTGAGCAGCGTGACTCGGTGTAGAAAACAGACGACGGTGCTGGCACAGAAGGGGGCAGGTAGAAAGACAGGCATACAGAAGAAGAGAGGACTAGGACCGGGCATCAAAAGTCTGAGAGCATCGCTGAAATCGTGACGTTTAAGTCAGAGAGGAAAAGAAATTCATTTACTAGAGCAAAGGAAGAATGACCGGATCTGGAAATCACTTGATAGTAAAATTTTCGCAGGCAGAATTGTTAAGAGAGAGAAAACAGGAGATTATGACCAGAGATTAATCTCACAATGAAAAAACCTTTGATGTGGCAAAAGTTCAGAGCATTAGCCTGGTCTAAAAAGTCATGGTCTTCTCTGGGCAGCTGAAGTAAATGAGGATATAAGTTGAGGAACTCTGAAGTTAGGTGTTTAGATGGGGCTGATATTACTTTGATTTATTTAGGATGGTCCTAACACCCTTGGAAAGCAAAGACCCCTTCTCACCTTACTCTAAGTCCTACATAAAGGGATAGCTTGCGTAAGTACTATCCTGGGGAGGGTGGGAGAGGGCAGGAGACCTGGAGCCTTCAACATACCAGCCATTGCTAGCTGTGGTTACCTCAAGGAGGGGACGATACGTCCCCGAAGGGAGGTGAAAAAGAGATTCTGCATCTTTTTTGGTGAATCATGTTAATATAGCATCTACTAGAAAATAATAAAATTAGTACTTTAGATAACATTAACATAGATGCTGATAGTAACCAAGTTATTTAACCTTGAAGCAATTTTTGTCTTCTTTGGTCCTGAGAAAGATTAGTATGGTAGGTAGAAGTAATGAAGAGTGTAAAGAGCCCATTATCAATATATATTTTGTTAAGTTTATTTAAGGCGTTACTCTTCTAATTCTAATCATTAGTTTCATAGTTTATAACCCCTGGATTATTTTTAGAGTTTTCTTCAGTAGACTCACAATTTCTCATCATTCTAAATCTGTGTGAACTTGACAGTTCTTTCCAGTAGATCTCACTCTGCTCATTTAGAACTAACAAATAATGCATTTAAACCTGACAAGGGGTGGGAAATGAGCGGAACAGCCTGGCACACTTGTAAGGATTTTCATTTCATTTGGTGTGAAACGGTAAACATGTCCAGGATATAAACATGTTCGGAGTTTGGAAATCAATAGTGCGGCGCACCCCAAAGCAAAAGGTGTGTTTGGGGAATTTACTGTTACTCATGAGTTAAATACTCATGAATTCATAGCACTAACACACCTAGCAAATTGCAGTTTGTACGTGGCAATTTACTTGTTTTTCTTTTAAAATCTTAAAACAGGTGTGAAAATCACATCCACACTGCAAGTGCTGAAGCTGATCAAGCAAGCTGGTGACCGAGTCCTGGTGTATTATGAAAGACCTGTCGGCCAGAGCAACCAAGGTGCTGTGCTACAGGACACGTTGGGACAGTTAGAAGAAAACTTTCTGCCAGGCTCATGCCCACCCAGTTATGAAGAGGAAACAGCTGGACTGGCAGTAGATGCTGAGAACAGAGACCTGGATTCTGAATTCGAAGACTTGGCCAGTGATGTCAGAGCACAGAATGAGTTCAGAGACGATGCACAGCCACTCACTCATAGCCCCAAACGTACTCCGACAACACTCTCTGTTAAACCCCTGGGCGCTATCTCCCCAGTTTTAAATCGTAAGTTGGCTACAGGAAGTCACCCACCACCACCAAAACTTCCATCCAAAGAAGGAAATAAACCCTCAACTCTAAAAGCTTCTGAGGTGCCAGACTCAGCGCAAGTGTCGAAACCCACCCAAGGATCCACTTTGAAACCACCCGTGCCACCACGCCCTCAGCTGAAAGTTCCTCTGCCTTCTACTGATCCCCCAAATCAGACAGACGCAGACGTTCTTTCTGAGAAGCCAGAGAAGGTCCTGCCACCCCCTGCTGTCGATAAAGCTGCTGAGAAGCAAGTGAAAAATCCAGATCACGTTGAAGATGCGGCTGCATGCAAACAATTTCTAGCAAAACAAGAGGTGGCAAAGGATATTCCCGCAGAAAGTTCCTGCCCTCCTAAGGACAGCTCAGATGACCCTCAGACCTGGGAATCATCTGAAATTCCTTACCGAAACAAGCTAGGGAAATGGACTAGAACCAGAGCAACCTGTTTCTTTGACATAGAAGCCTGTCACAGGTACTTAAACGTTGCGCTGTGGTGCAAAGACCCTTTCAAGCTCGGCGGTCTCATCTGTCTGGGGCATGTTAGTTTAAAGCTTGAAGAGGTGGCTTTAGGATGCTTAGTGACATCAAACATGGAGTATCTTTCCAGATTCCGATTGGAAGCCCCATCACCAAAGGCTATGGCCACTAGAACTGCACTGCGGAATCTGAGCGTGCAGAAGGGGTTCAATGACAAATTCTGCTTTGGTGACATTACTCTTCACTTCAAATATTTGAAAGAAGGAGAAACAGACCACCATCTGATTACTAACTTAGAGAAAGAAAAAGAACCCTATATGGTCGAGGAGGTGTCCGCCCTACCTAAAGAGGAACACGTGGTCGGCCCGGTGGGTTTAACAGAAAATAAACATAGTTTCCAAGACACTCAGTTCCAGAACCCAACTTGGTGTGATTACTGTAAGAAAAAGGTGTGGACCAAGGCGGCTTCCCAGTGTATGTTCTGTGCTTATGTTTGCCATAAAAAATGTCAGGAAAAGTGTCTAGCCGAGACTCCTCTTTGTGGAGCAACCGACAGACACATAGACCGGGCCCTGAGAAACCCCAGGCCGGAAGGCCCGGAACCCCCCTTAGGCCTGCCTCCTCGTGTTGATGTTGAAACTAGCAAGTCAGTCAATAAAACAACAGGTCTGACAAGACATATCATCAATACTAGCTCTCGTTTGTTAAATTTGCGTCAAGTCTCTAAAACTCGCCTTTCTGAACCAGGAACTGATCTAGTAGAACCTTCACCAAAACACACACCCAACACATCAGACAATGAAGGCAGTGACACAGAGGTCTGTGGCCCCAACAGTCCTTCTAAACGGGGCAACAACACAGGAATAAAGTTAGTGAGGAAGGAGGGTGGTCTGGATGACAGCGTTTTCATTGCAGTTAAAGAAATTGGCCGAGATCTGTATAGAGGCCTGCCCTCAGAGGAGAGGATTCAGAAGCTAGAGTTCATGCTGGATAAATTGCAGAATGAAATTGACCAGGAGTTGGAACACAATAACTCTCTTGTTAGAGAAGAAAAAGAGACAACTGATATAAGGAAAAAATCACTTCTCTCTGCTGCTTTGACTAAATCAGGTGAAAGACTACAAGCGCTAACGCTTCTTATGATCCATTACAGAGCAGGCATTGAAGATATGGAATCGTTAGAAAGTTTGTCTTTAGACCAGCACTCAAAGAAAATAAGCAAATACACAGATGACACAGAAGAAGATCTTGATAGTGAGCTAAGCCAACTAATAGACTCTCAGCCATTCAGCAACATATCAGATGACTTATTTGGCCCACCTGAGTCTGTGTAACAGCCTGCCACAGCCAGTTTAAACTTTCAAGTGACTGGGGGGAAAGTTGCAGCTAAAGCACCACAGGTGAAAATAACCAAGTTTAAACCCTCCAAGAATGCACTCTGGCCTACTGCTCCACAGTTATTTGCTTGTGTAAAAATAAAAAAGGGTTGCTAGCAGACAGGTGATCAGCTCGCTAAATGGGTTGTTTCAGATTGCATTTCTAGCTAGCCTTTTTTTTTTTTCTTTTTGGATTTATACTGGGAATTTATTTTGTACTAATTTATTTTTAACTTTTTCTAATTATGTAAGCGACCTTTTTTGTGTTTGTTATGTGTACTGTCTCCTGGTGTTATTTCCCTTCCTCTTGATTTTAGAATTAGGGTTGAATTACTGTCTAGATCCTTAGTATTTTCATTTCCATCATGGTTATAACAACAGATTTGCTGCATGCCAACAGCAAATTGACAACAGCAGTCATGGCCGGAACCTGTTTTGTCTAGCTGAGACGAGATCTTTCTTTGTGTTACAAAAGTTTATCATCTCTATTTGCTTGACATTTTTTGTTACTTTGCATTGGGGGAGTTGCTTTCATTTTGTTTTGCCAAATGTAACAGAAAATCAGATGCTACAGATCCAGTTGGTTATGCAGATTTAGTAAAAAACAAAAATTTTTTTCATATGCATCTCTTGCTTTCTATGCTTTTGTGAATTTTCTCACTAAAGTTTTTTGAAGTTGAAGTATAGAAAGAATATAGTGATTGATTTGAAGAGCTTACTTTACAAAAATCAGAATGTGATAGAGGATAAATATAGAATATAGTTAGGGATTTTGTCAGGAGGATAACAAGATTTTTGAAGAACAGTAATGAATAGGAATTTGGAAGTACAATCTTCCAAAATGTTAATGGCTTCCTGTTAGATGGGTGTTCTAAACATTTATGATTATTTTTCACCTTTAGTTCCTCCATAGGGAATAAAACATCTGTAAATTTTAGAGGACTGTTGTTAAAATGACCATGTTGATAACTGGTTTGGGCCATTTTAGAGGCATTTTTCATGCAAGAAATGTTTCAGAGTATAGGAATTACGTAAATTGGGATTGTTGCTTTGCCTCATATCCTACAAGCTTAAAGATATGACGAGCTTTCTGAATGTGTGTGTTTTCATTCATTACACACACACACACACACACACACACACACACACACATATATATACATATATATATATAGAGAGAGAGAGAAAAGAAATATAAACAAAAAAGTAGATAGTATAAATACATAGGAGTTGGGACCAGTTCTCTGAATATGAAGATCTATTCTGATTCTTGATCCATCTCATGAGTTCCAGTAACATATGATTGAGGGAAAAAATGAGAGCATAACCCCTGTTGGTATACCATGAAAATTCTGCCCTTTTGCATACCTATAAAATAGGTATATGTGTGTTTTCTTATTTTATAGTTAGAAACTAGAATGGATGAGTAGAGGGTTGGCATGGATTTAAAACTCGAGGAAGTAGCATTTGTAGCTGGTTGTATTATCAAGGATTCTGCCCCGGGTCTGCAACCAAATACTCAACACAGAATTCAAGTTCTTCCCCCAGCCAATCAATAGTGAACTTTGTAGCCAGCAGCGAGCCACAGAAGGGCTTCATGCTGCAGTCTCCCCAGTTCATCTAGGAATAATATTTACTCTACCTCACAGGATGGTTGTGAGGAAAACAGTAATATGATCATAAAAAGTACTCTAAATAGTAATAATCTATTCAATAAATAGTATGGTTAATAAGAGTGATAAAACCATGTTTGAAGGGGCCAGGTGGTGGTGCACCTGGTTAAGTGCACATGTTACATACAGTGCTGCACAAGGTCTGGGGTTCAAGCCTCTGGCCACCACCTGCATGAGAAAAAACCTCACAAGCGGTGAAGCAGTGCTGCAGGTGTCTCTCTGTTTCTCTCCCTCTCTTTCTGCCCGGCCCTCTTGATTTCTGGCTGTCTCTATCCAACAAATAAAAATAATAATAAATTAAAAAAAAAAAAAACATGTTTGAGAATAAAAAAAGGGGGGGTTGTCCACTTTTAAGATCAGTAGCTAATTCTGGTTCCTGCTATTTTATTAAGTCAAATACTAGGAAACTTTAATCTTTCTTGGCCAACTTTATAATACAGTATATCTCTGTATCCCTCCTTTTATATTTGTTTAATTAGTATGCTTGCCTTTTAAAAGAACACTTCTGTATGTCTAAATGCCAAAGTCCCTGAAAGCTAAAAATGTTGTGTAACATAAGCTTAAAACAATCCACCCAATATCATAGCTGATATTTCCATCTTATAAAAAAAGCAACTTACCCGTTGCTACCCTGAAAGTGGGATGACTGTAAGTGGCTGGTATTTGTGGGTTGTGGGAGTTTTCGAGCTGAAATCGGTGCATTGCAAAAGCTGTATAAATAATGTGAAACTTTGATTTCATAAAACACAGTCTACTCATGTTTTTTAAAAGTACCTATCTCTGTAGAACCCATAATCATGGAAAGCCCAGCACTGCTGCTAATGACATTCGTAAAAATAGACCTTTCGTAGTAGTGCGTTATTTTTCATACACGTTCTATGTTAGGAGAGGGAGTAGAGGTAGCACAGTTGTGGTTAGAGGGTAGAACACTCCACCTAGCCCGAGGAGAGCAAGCTGGAAGGCTTTGGAGACTGTACTATCTATCATATTACATTCCTGATGTAATCTCGCTGCCATGCTATGTTATCAGTAGCTCAAAATTTAAAAAAAATTAAAACTGTGCCAGGGGGGGGAAAAAAAGAATATCTTCATTTTGTGGTATCTGAAAAAGGTGATTGCTACATCTCTTAGGGCCTGTATAATGTGACCATGCAGGCATGCTTTAGCCAAGCCCAGTTTGTTAAACAAAATTGCTATTTTGCAGACTGCCCTCTGTTAAGTTTTGGTTTTACTGTTCATTCTTGGGCCTTTTCTGTGTGTTAATGATTAAGATGACTTGAGGTGTACCCTCTACATTGGCCTTTAGATAAGTGAATGGGTTAGGCAGTCAAGCAGAGCAATATTTTACCCCCCTATTTTGGGATTACATCAGTTGTTACATTTCTTAATATCAGACCTTATCATCAATATATTCAGTATCAAAACTAGCAGAAATTCTTATCTGTGTTGCAGTTCTGAGAGGAGAAAACAAAAGCTTAAAATTTTGGAGAACTCTATCAAGTTCTAAATTTGTCTACCTGTGTTTTTTGAAAGCCAGTATGCAAATTTGGTTTTTTATTAACATAACAGTAAGATGATAAAAATAACAAAAACCATAAATCCCCCTAAAAGTCAATAAACTTAAAAACACTAATTCTTAAATGTTTTGTCTTTATTTCTAAATTAAGATAATAGCTTTCCATTAAAAGAGAGGAGGAGTGTCTTCTAATTCTTTCTGAGTGGCAGATCCCCTTTTAGATGTGATTATAACTGAGGCCCTTCACCTCTGAAACACACACGCACACCATCATATAAGTCTGGTGGGTCAGATCTCCTAGGCTCCCACTGTCAGATGGCTGCGTATTATGTTTTTCTCAGATAGTTGACCACAGCAGTCCAGAAAAGAGTATAAATTTAAGACACCAGGAGGACTTCCAGGAGTTTTCCATTTCAACGTTATGTGGCTAGTTACATATTTCAGTTTAAAACATTTTGCAAAACCAAAATGTACAGTTCAAACTAACTGGAGTGGGTTTTTACCCTGTGCCTGCAAGTAGAGAACAGTTTAAAATTTAACATTCACAGTCAAAACAATACCTTCTTGTATATTTTGTTCCCATGGTAAAGTCTAGATTATAAAGGAATACCAATAGACACTTTGGTGTTGAGAAGATTTATTAAGTAAACTAGACGTGACACAGACAAACAGCTACCAAAGAACATTCACTGCCACCTCATTACGGTGTTTATACTCGTTTCACCAAACAGAAACCAACTCTGCTGAAAGTAAGCTTTCACAGGGCTGCATTACTTTAAAAGAGAGAAAGAAAAGGAGAAAGTTAAGCCTCTTTCTTCTTTTTCAGTCTTTGTAATCCCAGAATATAAGTTGTAAATGTCCTTCCCATTTTTGTCCCCTCAGACTGATTTCTTGCCCTCAGTACATTGTGAGACTAGCGAGGTAGTTCACCCGGGAAGATGTCTGCTTTGCCTCCCCTCACCAGACTTCTTGGAGGTGCTGTTGCTGTGGTATCTTTCCTTGTCTCTTTGCCTCACTGTCTGAAAAAGTCCCCTAGAAAGCTGAAGCCCTAGTGATGACAACAAGAAAACACAGTTGTGAAGAATTTATATACTGTGATCCCTAGACATCAACAGTAAGGGTACTTTTACCAGTCATCTTGAAGAAACTGAGGCTCTAACAGCAAAAATAAGTTATAAATTATATGGTAGTGGTGCTGGAGGAAGGTACGACCCTCGACTTGTAGCACATTCCTTTTTAGAGGTTTTTCCCTGTGGTAGCAGGGGACACCCCTCCCTTATTTGAACCACGGGTGCCTACAGAGCCGCCATCTTCCAAAGTAGTAGGCGTGTGCAAGTGCAAATGAGTAAATGGGAAGCTTGCTCACTTCCAACACTGCAATTGAAAAATTCAGACTTGCCATCATTTGAAACCCCACAGAAAAAGCTTATAAAGCAAATGAACATGGTATTGGCTCCCCTCCTAGAGAATTGGAAGGGTGAGTCTTTGTTCAAAGTTCTCTGTTCCCTGATGTCCGAGCTAACAGACAATTTTAACTGAACAAAGAACAGATGTCGGTTAATTTTATGATCACAGGAACTACAGAATTAACAAAGTATTACCGGAAAAACTCCCCACTACAGTCACACTCATAGAAAACTTGATGTAAACTGACAATGTTCACTGACACAGTATTTGTTGTTATACTGACAAGGGACATTAAATGTCAAGCCTACAGAAACCACAGTACACAGCACTAGGTGATACGTAATACACAGATGTCTTCAGATGTTTCGGAGGTTTTTCTGCCTATGAAAAGAGGTGTGTTATGACCACCCCACTGTTTTGACCTGTTAAGATGATTCAAGACCTCATTTCTTTCCTGTCTTCAATTAGCTTACACATGGATATGGTGTTATGACCACCCTACTGTTTCAAGCTGTTAAAATGATTCAAGACCTCATTTCTTTGCCTGTCTTCAATTAGCTTACACATGGATATGAGTAACTGTTAGAACTCTAGAAAATAATAGTTTCGTGCCGCTCAAAATTAATACTGAATACATCCCTAGAAAACACTTGAGTAACCTCCACATAAGCTTTAATGTATCAGTCCTTAGCATTTTTCAAATTTATTTTCTAAAACATGCTAGACACTAATAAATCTTAACACGCTGCAGCAGCCTTGACAGTACAAGATAAATCTACCTGAAGCTTTCTTTCACCTGATAAGATGATCAAGTATATATCTTAATAGGGAAGCTTCTAATTGTTCCAAACTATACACTTGGGTGATTTTCTCTGCTTTCAGAACTATGTTTTTCATTACTGGCTTTAATGTTTGCTACCAGCCACCTGGCATGTAAACATAATTTACAACCATCTGTTTCTAGCAAGTTACATAAAAAATAACCAGCTAGGATTTATGGATGCATCCAAACAATACTGGACTTATCCTCTGCATTTGAGATAACTAGCTTTTAACTCAAGTATACTGGTAGTGGTTACAAGTTAAATAATACGACATAATATGCTCTTACGGGATTCTAATCCGTCTTTCAGACTTCTAGTTTCTCATCAGAAGTGTCTTGACAGATAATGTGTGCTTTAATTTTAAACACTCATTACCAATATTCAGAAAAAATATGTTTTTTTGCCCAAGTGTTTGTGAATGTAAGTTAAAAAATTATATTTGATTTGGATTCAGATATTTATAGATTTACACTATATTTCGTCAAAATATATTGTATAATATTTAATAAAATCAAATACATAAAATAAAGTTTTCAACACTATTTATACAAACCCTTAGAAAAGCTTCTTTTTCTTTATAAGGCTGTTGGCAATCGGTCATAACCATGATAAAGAAATAGTAACCTTTGGTTGTTTTACTCTTTCGCCAGGGATGAATGGTATGACTGAGACAGTTCTGGGTGAGTCATTTCACTGGAAACACTGTTTGATACAATTAACTACAATGATGACTGTGGAGGGTCTCAGTCACTCTGAGAGTCTTCGTCGTCACCTATTGGGTACGAGTGAATATTATTCTGAGTGTACATTTTTGTTTTCATAGGGCAGTTGTGGTCCATGAGAATCGCCTAAAAGAGAACAGAGGGCAGAAAAGTATTAACTTCCTGTGTGATAAAGATAAGATGCTTTTAATGATGATTACTAGGTTTCAGGCTAGCTGCAGAATCACCCCACTGTTAGCTAGGTATTGGGCATGATTGCCTGAACCTGGCCTTGAAGACCTGGAGGAGCTGCACATTCAAAGAAAATTCCAGCAATGGGGGTAACAGAAGCAGTCTCTGTTGTGTTCTCATCATCCTATTTTGGGGAGTGAGAAGGTCCTAGGTGAAATCAAAGGAAGCCATGAGCTAAGAAGCAAGGGCTATGAGGGTTATTAGGAGGTGTGCCACTCAGAATCCCAGAACGGGAGTGGGAGGGGCACCCCAGATACCCCCCCAGTCCAGCTTGTGTTCATGGATTTCATTGGGCAACATGCGTTTATCCACCAGTGTTATTACTCCGATTCAGTGCCTGCATGATGAATTCACTGCTCCCAGTGGCCACTTTGTCCCTCCCCCCCTTTCTGATAAAGACAAATTGAGAAGGAAGAGAGAAATAGGGATGGGGGAAAGAGAGAGAGACGCCTATAGCATTACTTCATCACCCAGGAAGCTTTGCCCTTGCAGTTGGGGTACAGGTATCTTTAAGAGTTAGTCTCTCAGGTAGACATGTACTTGAGGCTGGACTAAACTCTCTGTGATTTCTTTGCACATACCCCATTCTCATACTAGCCACCCTCACAGACTGCCCCATTACTTTAAGGTTTTTACCATGGCCTCTTCATTTTCCTTAGAAGAAAACATCACAAAGCCCTTGCTTTTTCATAAGTGAGATTTCTGGTGTCTGTCCCCAAACCCTGGCTGCCTCCCTCTTGCTTTAGCCTATTATTAAAAAGAAGCAGCAGCAGCCATGGGGCCAGGTAGTGGCTCACCCAGTACAGTGTGCACGAGCACAGAGGATCCACCCCCAGGTCCTCAACCAGGGGCAGAGCTTCACAATGGTGGAGAGTGTTGTAGATACCTCTCCTCTGCCTTTCACCCTCTATCAAAAATATAAAAAGACGGACACCAGAAACAATGGAGTTGTTCAGGTACTGAGTCCCAGTGATTTAACTCGAGGCAAAAAAAAAAAATTGTGCCTCCCTTATTGTTACTAAAACAACAGCAGTATAACCAAACAAAACAAGACTTAGTTTTCAAACCTCACCTTTAACTCTTAAGAATACTTAAGAGTATTCTTCCTGAAGTTGCACAGACCAAGTCTGCTGCTTGATAGATAACATAGCTGGTATCCATCCTGCCAGGACCAGGCCAAGCCTTTTCCATGCGGCACCTCACTTCACAATAACCCTGTATGACCAGCATTAGAGAACTCGACCAAGAGAGGCTAGAACAGGACAGGTGTGAGCCGAGGCAGACTTCACACAAGTCAATTCTTGGAACACGCCCAGGTCCAATTGAAAGAGCATAAACGACAGTAGTGAGACATTGGTTGCAACCAAGATTCTTTCAACATGTATGTCTTCCGGACTTTTCCTCAATGTGAACTATTTCCCCAGTAACATTTCAAGCAAGTTTCAAATTCGAAATGGAAACATCAGGATTCAAAGTTCTCCTGTGTGAGCTTCTTGCAGGCTACCTTGGTGCTTGTTAAACATAACTAATTCCTCCTTCATGTCCTTTGGGTTTGATAAGCTGACTCCTCTACATGCCTAATGCATCTATCACTTCTCCAGAATCCTGCTTGTGTGACTTGGACAAGGACTTCTCTGACCGTCTGAGTTAGGCTGCCAACTCCAGTTCTCAGAATTAAGCTCTAGTTTTAGCCATGCTTCTTGCCGTGTGAACTTATACTTGGACTTAATGGCAATCTCAGTTCTTGAAATTAACTGAAGCTTGGGAGCCGGGCGGTAGCGCAGCGGGTTAAGCTCAGGTGGCGCAAAGTGCAAGGACTGGTGTTAAGGATCCTGGTTTGAGCCCCCAGCTCCCCACCTGCAAGGGCGTTGCTTCACAGGCGGTGAAGCAGGTCTGCAGGTGTCTGTCTTTCTCTCCCTTCTCTGTCTTCCCTTCCTCTCTCCATTTGTCTCTGTCCTATCCAGCAACGACGACAACAATAATAACTACGACAATAAAACAACAAGGGCAACAAAAGGAAATAAAATATTAAAAAAAAAGAAATTGGGCAGTTGGGTGTTAGCGCGGGTTAAGCGCACGTGGCACAAAGCTCAAGGACCGGCATAAGGATCCCAGTTCGAGCCCCCAGCTCCCCACCTGCATGAGGGTCGCTTCACAGGCGGTGAAGCAGGTCTACAGGTGTCTGTCTCTCCTCCTCTCTGTCTTCTCCTCCTCTCTCCATTTCTCTCTGTCCTATCTAACAACGACGACAACGACATCAATAACTACAACAACAAAAAACAAGGGCAACAAAAGGGAAAAAAAAAATATATATATATATATATAAAGAAATTAACTGAAGCTACAGCCATTGTGTATCAGGACCACCCAACCCATGCAGACCCATCCCTGTGACAAAAGGTTTAACACCTCCAAGAGCTCAATGTCTCATCTCCTAGATGAGTGATCCTCAAAGAAACATGCCGATACAATGTGAGAGAGGGATGAGATGAGCTCAAATGAGATCCCAGGACAGTGAGTCATCTGTGTGCTGTGAGAGACACTACCCCAGTTAGGCCACAATATCCACGGTAAATCACAGGGCACTACTCAGACTCCATAAGGTCCTGCACCAGGAAATGGGCTGGCTACCTGATAGCACACAGGGTGACAAATGACCTAGAGGACTGCCCCCCTGTGGGTGTAGAGCTCAGGGAAGGAGACGCAGAAGAGATGGATAGAGTTAAACCTTGAATGGTGGGCGGGGTTTGCACAGTGAGGGACCTGGGAGTGTGTGCAGTGTGGAGTCCTTTCTGAGAAGAACATTCATAAAAAGGGACACTGAGGAAGCCAGCCTGGTCACCATGGAGAGCCAAAAAGGAATCACCCAAATGAGAGCTGGGGAGATAGTCTGTGCACCAGACTTTGATGTCTGAGATCCGAGAGGTCTCAGGTTCAATTCCTAGCCACCACCATATGCCAGATCTGATCAGTTATATCACCCCCTCTTTTTTCTTTTCCCACTAGAATAAAATTAGATAGATGATAGATAGATAGGTAGATAGATAGACAGATAGAAGAAAGCAGACTTAAACTCCTTGCCCACCCTTCCTTTGTCCAGGGTAAACTATCCCTTTAAATTGTTTACACTGGTGATGATTTTGAAGCCTTCATTCTGGTTTTTCTTGGCTTTTTGTTTTTTCCTTTCCTTACTGGATACACCTTCTAGCCCTTGTGGAGCTTGGAGTCAGGCTTTTCTCATTTCCCAACTCAAGCTCAGACCTCAGCATTAGCAGATTCCTTTTCTAAATAAATCTGTATTCTTTGCCTAAAATAAGAGCCACAGGGAGACATCAGCTGGCAAGCACTGCCGCCATCCCCCAAACAGAGCCCTGAACGCCAAGCCGTAACCCTTGACCCTCACTGAGCCCCTGGAAAGGTTGTCCGTCCTTCCATCATTATGTCTGCTTCCTAATTGCCTTGTAGCTTAACATTTCACACCCCCATTAGATGTGGCTGTGCTTATATACCAACCTCCTAGTGAGCTCCCAAATCTAGCACTGGTAAGGGGAACATAGAAAGAAGCCCTCTGGGCACTGCTGTGAAGAGGAAGGTCTGCCAGGCCTCAACTGGAGAAACAGTAAGTAGAAGCTGGGGGCCAGGCAGTAGCGCAGCGGGTTAAGCGCACATGTTGGCGCATAAGGATACAGGTTTGAATCCCGGCTCCTCGCCTGCAAGGGGGTCACTTCACAAATGTTGAAGCAGGTCTGCAGGTCTCTCCCTCTCTGTCTTCCCCTCCTCTCTTGATTTTTCTCTGTCCTATCCAACAACAAGGGCCAACAAAATGGAAAAAATGGCCTCCAGAAGCAGTGGGTTTGTAGTGTAGACAGGGAGCCCCATTATAACCCTGGAAGCAAAAAAAAAAAAAAAAAAAAAAAGGAAAAGAAAAGAAAGCAAGAAAGAAGCTGGGGGGACCAAGCAGTGGCACACCCAGTAGAGTGCACACATTACCGTGTACAAGGATCCAGCTTTGAGCCTCCATCCCCACCTCCTGAGGGTCAGTTTCAGGAGTCATGAAGTAAGGCTGCGAGTCACTCAATTTTTCTCTCTCTCTCCCTATATCCCCCTCTCCTCTTAATTTCTCTGTCTCTATCCAAAAAAAGGAAGGAAGGAAGGAAGGAAGGAAGGAAGGAAGGAAGGAAGGAAGGAAGGAAGGAGAAAGGTGGCCATTGGGAGCAGTGGATGCTTTCTGCAGGCACCAAGTCCTAGCAATAACCCTAGTGGCATTATTATTTTTTTTCAAGAAAAAAAATTTTAATAAAAAAAAAGAAAGAGGTGGTTGTTCCAGGGCCAGGTAGTGGTGCACCTGGTTAAGTGTACACGCTACAGTACACAAGGACCTGGAAACCTTTCCACAAACCTGGTTTGTGGAAACACAAACCCCTGGTCCCCACCTGCAGGGGGAAAGCTTCACAAGTATTGAAGTAGAGTTGCAGATGTCTCTCTGTCTGTCTTTCTATCTCCACTCCCTTTTCATTTTTTCTTTTTCTGTCTCTATCTAATAATAAATAAGTGAGTTGAGTCGGACGGTAGCACAGCGGGTTAAGCGCACATGGCGCAAAGTACAAGGACTGGCAGAAGGATCCCGGTTCGAGCCCCTGGCTCCCCACCTGCAGGGGAGTCGCTTCACAAGCAGTGAAGCAGGTCTGAGGTGTCTGTCTTTCTCTCCCCTCTCTCTGTCTCCCCCTCCTCTCTCCATTTCTCTCTGTCCTATCCAACGACAATGACATCAGTAACAACAACAGTAATAACTACAACAATAAAACAGCAAAGGCAACAAAAGGAAATAAATAGTAAATAAATGAAATAAAGTAAAAGAGGTGATTGTTCCAAATCAGAAAAATATCCAGCTCCTGAGAACTGAGCCTGCCAGATGCCTGGTTTCTTATCAGACAAAGCGATGCCAGGTGATTCAAAGTGGTAAAAACATGTCAGACCAATTAGGCTCCAGACCCATCCCTGACACTGTATATGCCAAAGCTGAGTGGTGCTGCTCTAGCCTCCTTTTCATAAAAATAAATAAAAGAAAAGCATGTGAGATCAACTGATGGGCAAAAGTAATACAACTGTGACACGTGGAAGTTGAGACAACAAGGGCTTTAAAAAGTAAGAGCTCTATACTTCAAGACAATAAAAAATAATATTGCAGCAAAGCAAAAGATTCTGGACCATAGGGAGAGGGTATTGGGGACCCAGGAGAGACTCGGGACTGGGTTGTGGGGCACTTGGTTGAATGCACACGTTACCATGCATAAGGACCCCTGCTTCACACTTGCAGGGGGGGATGCTTCACAAGCAGTGAAGCAGGTCTTTATATTTCCCTCTCTAATTTGTTCTCCCCTCTCAATTTCTTCCTGTTTTATCAAGTAAAATAAAAGAAAAAAAAAGGAAAAAATGATCATTGGGAGTGTGGGAATTGTGGATTCATAGTGCTGGCACCAAGCCCCAGGGATAACCCTAGTGGTGATTAAAAAAAAAAAAAGATTTAAAAGAGAATCTTGGTGTGGTGTACAGACACCTAGCATAGGGAGATGATAATAATAATGTAATATGTGAGTACAATAAAAAATTGTACTCACGTATCAATAATTGTTCTATAAACCATTATTTTCCCAATAAAAGGATTTTTTCAAAAGTCAAGTCTGCATGCCAGAAAATGTTATCTAATTTAACTTCAAAAATGAACAGTTTTTACATATAAATGCTCTGCAAAGGGACACGTTTCTACAAATTGTGATATACAGAGTATATTCCATCCTCTTAGCTTCTAGCCATGTAATCCTTTCCCCACCCATAGCTTCTAGAAAACAAGATGGCCTCTAGAGAGCAAGGTGGTCTCTAGAAAACAAGATGGTTTCTAGGATGCAAGATGGCCTCCAGAAAGCAAGGTGGTCTCTAGAAAACAAGATGGCTTCCGAAAAACAAGATGTCGGGAGTTGGGCGGTAGCATAGCGGGTTAAGCACACGTGGCGCAAAGCACAAGGACCAGCATAAGGATCCCGGTTCAAGCCCCCGGCTCCCCACTTGCAGGGTAGTCGCTTCACAGGTGGTGAAGCAGGTCTGCAGGTGTCTGTCTTTCTCTCCCCCTCTGTCTTCCCCTCCTCTCTCCATTTCTCTCTATCCTATCCAGCAATGACGACATCAATAACAACAATAATAACTACAATAAAACAACAAGGGTGACAAAAGGGAATAAATAAATAAATATTTTAAAACAACACCAAGATGTCATGGGACAGCTATCCCACCCAGCTCAGAGCCACATTTCTCAAGCCTATTCCATCTAGGCAACAATGACTTTCAGATGTAAGAAATGCGCCCTACCTTTAAAAATAATTCTTCAACCTGACGGGGGAAAAAAAAAAAAGGCCCACGGCAGAACAATTATTGTCAGTTGGATATTTTGAGAGTCACAGGCCTCACGAAATTGTCTTAGAACTGGGAGGCAATTCTCCTCAAATGACAGTATTGATATTCCTGTCACTTGGCAGAGGGACATGAGAACAGTCTTTTCTCCGCCTGTGCTAATAACACTGATGATTATAAAGCTGAGCACCAACAAAGCAAATAAAAGAAAAAATAAATAAACACTCAAGAGCTCACAAGTTAGTGCTTGATTCTAAGATTTGGGAGCCATGGAACTAGCATGAGATCTTCCAATAGAAGCCTCCATCAAAACACTGTGTTATCCGAAGGCTGCCTAATGAGAGCGTGACTTGCTCTGGGAGGGCTCTCCCAGACCCCTGCCTTTGGTAAGTGCGGCATGCCAAGCACTTGTCTGTATTGGATTCCCTCAAACGGGCAGTAATGGGTTTCTTCTCCACCCTCGCAAGGACGCTGCCTTGCTCACTCTTGTCATTAGGAGCTCTCCTTTTTCCGCCTGGCTTCTTCCTGCTCCTGGCAGGAGGGGTGAGTCCCTCCAATGTGACTGTCCTGTCTGTCAAATGATATCTGAAGTTGTGCCTTCAATTACAGGTGCCAATTACAGGCAACAAGATGTGCGCTTTCTCAAGTTTTTAATGACCCATCATGCTGGGCGCTTGATTAGGATTTTGACATTTTATGGTGAAATGGCGTTTTCTGGAAGCCTATAATTCTTGTTGCCTGGCCTTTTCAGACCATCTCTTCTACTTCCTTCAACTTGTCTTTGTAAATGAACTAAAGTGTGTGCTCTAAGTATGGAAAAAAAAAGGTGAATGGAGGCCTGCCTTGTACCAGTCATTTGGGGAAGAAGGAAGAGAGGGGAGCCTTGGAGGGGCATGTACACTCCTTCCCCAGCTTATCCACTGATCTCACTCATTTCCTCCAGGACCTCAGATAAGCCATCATGCTGCTACGAGCAGGCAGATAACACAACAGCCACTGAAGTCTACAGCTGCCCAGGCAGAAGTGCTGGGGATGGAACAGTAAAGAGAAGATGCAGGGGACCATGGGCTGGCAGAGAAAGGCAGAGGAGGGTAAGAGCCAGGGCAAAGATGGGTGGATGCCCTCTAGGTATGTCTCTACGAGTGGCATTGCTAGATCATAAGGTATTTCATTTCCATTAAGTATACGTATTTAATTTATTTACAAAATAAAAATAAATCCACAAGACCATAGGATATGAGGGGTACAGTTCCACACAATTGCCACCACCAGAATTCTATATCCCATCCCCTCCCTTAAAAGCTTTCTTATTCTTTATCTCTCTAGGAACATGGACCCAGGATCATTATAGGGTGCAGAAGGTGGAAAGGCTGGCTTCTGTAATTGCTTCTCCACTGAACATGGGCATTGGCAGGTCGAGCCATACTTAAAATATTTTATTTATTATTTATTAGAGAGAGATTCCGAGACCAGAGCACTGCTCAGCTCTGGCTTATGGTGATGCTGGGGATTGTACCTGGGGCTTCAGAACCTCAGGCATGACAATCTTTTTGCATAACCATTATGTTGTCTTGCCAGCATCGTATTTCCATGTTTATTTGCTTAAAACTCTATAATTATAGAGTTGGGAGTCAGGCAGTAGTGCAACAGGTTAAGCGCACATGGTGCAAAGCACAAGGACCTGCATAAGGATCCTGGTTCGAGCCCCCGGCTCCCCACCTGCAGGGGAGTCACTTCACAGGCAGTGAAGCAGGTCTGCAGGTGTCTGTCTTTCTCTCCCCCCTCTCTGTCTTCCCCTTCTCTCTCCATTTCTCTCTGTCCTATCCAACAACGATGACATCAATAATTACAACAAGGGTAGGAAAAAGGAATAAGTAAATAAATAAAAATTATATATAAAAAAACTCTATAAGAGTTACCTGTACATCTCATGGTAACTTAACTATGCTAAGTCTAAAGTCAAGTCCCAAAGGAACTGTGGTAAATTCACTCATACTAATCACTGAAGAGCTGTTTTAAATAGGTGCATTGTCTACTGAGTTCAATAAATTGTTTTAGGAGTACTCTTAGGATTCTTTCTTTCCATTTTCATAACAACCCAGTGAGGGTGCTGTTGCCATTTCCTGCAGGCGAGCCCTGTGCTACCTCCCAAGAGCCTTCAACAGTCTCCTGGGTGAGAAGCATCTGCATGCGATCGTCACCTTCCCCATTCTTCCCACACACTTACTCCCCCTTCCCCTCCTTTCTCCTTTTATTCCTTTTTCTTTGTTTTCTTCTCTCATAAAAAAGTAATAGAAGGGGGCCGGGCGGTAGCACAGCGGGTTGAGCATACATGGTGCAAAGTGCAAGGACCAGCAGAAGGATCCCGGTTCAAGCCCCCGGCTCCCCACCTGCAGGGGAGTCGCTTCACAGACGGTGATGCAGGTCTGCAGGTGCAGGTGTCTGTCTCTCCCCACCCCCGTCTTCCCCTCCTCTCTCCGTTTCTCTCTACCCTATCCAACAACAACAACATCAATAACAACCATAATAACTACAACAACAACAAAAGAATAACAAGGGCAACAAAAGGGAATAAATAAATACTTTTTAAAAAGTAATAGATATAAAATGAAAGTGTTGGAAGCATCCTTCAGTCAACTTTACTCAGAATGAGAGGGTGGCAACAAAATGACCATCTCCAGGTGTTACAGGGGGAACTCTGTGACCCTGGTCTGGGGACAGGTCTTTGTCGGGATCCACCGTGGTGAGACGGCCATCGAGTGTGTACACACACACACACACACACCACACATACACCACACACACACATACCACACACACACCACACACATGCATACCACACACACACACCACACACACACCCCACACATACACACACACCACACACACACACACCACATACACACACACACACCACACACACACACACACCACACACACACACCACACACATACCACACACACACCAAACACACACACCACACACACACCACACACACACCACACACGCACGCATGCACGCACGCACGCACGCACGCACCATGCTGGGGACCGCGCCAGTCCCCTAAGAGATGTGTGAATAAGCACAGCAGCTTCCAGAGCTGGAGAGGAGGCAGGCAGCCCCGTACCCCAACACCATTCATGTCTTCACTTTGAGCCAAATGGGCCATGAGCAATTTAGAGGCATCTCCTTAAATCCCACAGAACCAAGAGAACACCACCACTTAGGGGACAGTATGGATATGCTTTTCAGATATACTGGATTAAGGAATGCAAGACATATCCCAAGCAAATGAAGCTTGAACGTAACTAACTTTAGGGTGTGCGTCTGTCTGGCAAAGATCAGAAAAGGACAGTTGAACAACTGCTGAAGAGTTGAGACAGTTCAACCAGCAGAAGGAACTCTGAGTGTACCCACAAGAGAACATCGAAATCAGACCTCCCGTTCACCCATCAGGGACAAAGCTTCCCTGCCTCACTGATTTCACTCACTATATCCATAGTGCTCATCTTACAAGTGGACCAGTATCTATCACCATTTCATGTTTGAAAAGCCAGCACCAACACCTTCACCATCACCGCCACCGCCCACCACTACATACCCACAATTATCCAAAGGTTCAAATAGCCAAGACATTTCAAAATTACTATTCAGAACTGGTAAGCTTAAATTCATTCAAAAGAGGGGCACTCTCATACCCTCTTACTTATGTTGGATCTTATCTACACACATGATTCTCATCATGAGATTAGGGAGTTACATCTGCCCAAAGGTTCGCAGATAAATTTTTCCTTAAGCACCTGTTGGTTATATTGATACCGTCTCCAGAATTAAGACACATTTTGTTTAGGTGGACTTGGGGCCTTGTGGATGCACAATGTCACTGCTCCCAGGTCACATTTTCATTATGATAGAAACAGAGAGAAAGAGATTGGGGGCTGTACAGGGGGAGCACCACAGCTTCCCCCAGAATCCTGGAACTCCCATGTGGTACCAGGGAACCCAGACTGCATATATGGCAAGCCTGTACCCTCTACAGTCAGCTCTCTGTGTAGCCCAGAAATAAAATACTCTTACTGAAAAGCAGTAAGGGTTAATAGAGATGCCAAGGGGATTAAAAAGGTCTAATAACAGACACACAAAAGGCAAAAAAGATGATGTCCAAGACTTTCAAAACCCACAAAAAATTAGATTGACCCACTCCATGCTTAGTTGTACTGCCTGCTAATCTCTTATAAAACCATTTCGTTCTTCAAGCACACACACAGAATGTTTGCTATAATGACATAAATTAACTTTGTGGTATAAACTATATAAGAATGTTGGGGGGCTGTAGAGACAGCATAATGGTTAGGCAAAGAGACTTTCATGCCTGAGGCTCCAAGGTCCCAGGTACAATTCCCATCACGACCATAAACCAGACCTGAGCAGTGCTCTGGTTTCTCTTCCCTCTCTCTTTATTTCTCATTAAAATAAATAAATAAAACAAAAATAAAAAAGAAAAATGTTTGGTGGAGGTATATAACATAATGGTTAGCAAAGAGACTCTCATGCCTGAGGCTCCAAAGTCCGAGGTTCAATCCCTCACACAACTATTAGCCAGAGCTGAGCAGTGCTCTGGTAAAAGCTAAATAAGTGGGAGTTGGGCGGTAGTGCAGCAGGTTAAGCACACATGGTGCAAAGCACAAGGACCAGTTAGGATCCCAGTTTGAGCCCCCGGCTCCCCACCTGCAGGGGAGTCACTTCACAGGCGGTGAAGCAGGTCTGCAGGTGTCTCTCTGTCTCTCTTCCTCTCTATCTCCCCTTTCTCTCTCAATTTCTCTGTCTCTATCCAATAACAAATTTAAAAAATTTAAGTAAATAAATAAATAAAACTAAAAAGAGAAGAACATTGACCCTCCCCTTTTTTTGGGGGGGTGTTCAGCCCAAAAGAAGTAGGGTTATGTCTTCAAATTAAACCAGGAGGAAACTATCCAAAGACTGAGCTAAAATGACCAGAAGAACCTCACTGCATTCTACAATCTCCTTACCATTTTCTCTTCCTTGGCAGGCGGGCTTCGAAGGAAAAAGCAGAGCGGAGCGAAAATAATATCGATTATTCCAATAATTGTCATAAGCCATGGAAATCCAATCGCCTTTGCAATAGCCCCCCCAGCAGAAGGACCTTTTGAGAGACAGAGAATTAGATGCATCTCTTTTGAGTGTCTTCCAGATAGGAAAGTATAAATAATTTTCAGTCAGTATCTTCTGTCACGAGCTGAGAGAAAAAGGTCATTCTTACCGATCGCATAGCCCATGCAAAAGGCCACATCAGCAATGGCATACACGCTCCCGTAGACAGACACGTGCCTCAGATCAACCAGGTAGCCCATGATGGGCATCATCGATGAATCCACCATACCTGTACACAAGGAAGCCGCAAGTTGGGAGGTCAGTTTCCTACTGCACATCCTTCACTGAGGACACACGAGAGACAATAGCTGAAGCCGGGACTGGAACCTAGACCACGATCTGCCTGCTGCTATTTTGTCTCACCGTGCCCCCATCAGCTGAGTGGCTTGAATTCTGGGTAAAGGATAAAGGGCTTGTAATCCTTCAGAGTACGGGGTCTCCAGGGTCCTAGCTGTGTAGACTTCCCAGTCTGCTTCCTGTTGGTGTATTCACCAGCCTCCTCTTAGCCTCACACTTGGACTTAGAAAAATATCAAGTTGAAAAGTAGAAGGAGAAGAGACAGCAAGATAGCTCACATGGGTAGTGTGACTGCTTTGCCATGTGCATGGTCCAGGTTCAAGACTGGCCTCCACTGTTATAGAGGAAGATTTGGTGTTGTGATCTCTTTCCTTTTCTCTCCATTCCATCCCATCCCATCCCATCCCATCCCATCCCATCCCATCCCATCCCATCCCATCCCATCCCATCCCATCCCATCCCATCCCATCCCATCCCATCCCATCCCATCCCATCCCATTCTCTTTCCTTGCTCTCTCCTCACATCTATTCCTCTCCCTCACCCTTTCCCTCTCCTTCTTCCTCTCCCTCTCCCTCTCTCTCTCCCCCTCTCTGAGTCATCCCAGAGCAATGAAATGCAATCATTCTCACTACCACCAACACCAAAATAAGAATCTCTGGAGTCTTGGTTGTTCAGGGTTGGGTGACATCAAGAAAGAGCATATGTTTAAGAGTTCTGGATTCACATCTCTAGGCAGGCTAGCAGAGACCTGCTTTCTCTCTCTCTCTCTCTCTCTGGTTTCCCCTCTATAAAGTGGGACCAGTGATGACTGGCTGAGACGAGACATGTCTATAAGCACACTCAGCAGAGGATTTGAATGTCAGGGACACAGCTCTGCAGGTATGGGAGACAGGCCGGGGAGGGAGAGTTATCCTGATAGTATTCCTTGGTCACTTAATATGTGCATGGTGCTGGGATCCAGCTGAGCAAAGGGAACATATATTCATTGAATAATGGAAAGTGAATTGCAATGGTGACTGATGCCAAGCCAACATGGCGTAGCAGGTCCTTCATCTATGAGGGGCACCTGATCTGGTCTTGGAGAGGGGGTCCACAAAGGCTCCATTCCATCTTTTTAAAATCTTTATTTATAGGTTATAAATGGGGAGAAATCAAGAGAGAAGGGGGATACAGACAGGAAGAGAGAGAGAGAAAGGCACCTAGAGCACTGCTTCACTGTTCTCAAAGCTTCCCCTCTGCAGTCAGGGACTGCGGTGGGGGTTTCACCACAGAGCCCTGTGCATTAGAAAACATAAGCTGAGGCCAGGTGGTGGAACACCTGGTTGAGTGCACATGTTACAATGCACAAGAACCTAGGTTCGAGCCTCCAGTCCCCACCTGCAAGGGGAAAGCTTTGAACGTGGTGAAGCAGTACTGCAGGTGTCTCTCTGTCTCTCTCCCTCTCTATCACTCCCTCTCTTCTTGATTTCTGGTTGTTTCTATCCAATAAATATATAAAGATAATTAAAAAAATTAAGAAAAAAAGAGAACACATGCTCAACTGAGAGCAGCAGCTCTACTCTTTCTACTATACCACTTCAAAATTATACTCCTGTCTTTCCCCCATAACCCCTTTAGCCTTGACTTCTGTCATCTCATTGTCAATCAGAATATTGTAAGTGGGGGAGACATTTATGATCTCCCTGAAATAGTAAGAGGATTTCATCTAACTTCTTTTTTTTTTTTAATTTTTTTTTTAATTAATTTTATTTTTGAGAGATGAAGAGAGGAGAGAGAGAGAAACACCAGAGCACTGCTCAGCTCAGGCTTATGGTGGTGCAGGGGATTGAACCTGGGACTTAGGAGCCTCAGGCATGAGAGTCTGTTTGCATAACCATTATGCTGTCTCCCCCACCCTTCATCTAACTTCTGAGCTATGGTTGCTGGGCCAGGCCATCCTTGCAGTGCAGGCAGTGCAGGTGGTCATTGTATGTACAATACTCACCTGTCACCTTCCTGGATCAAACCTCATAAACATCCATGTAAGCCCTCTGCCACACTCCCAGGGGGTGTGCCCACAGCTCTGAGCCCAAGCGAATGTGCTTGAGGAGAGGATTCTCTTGTTTGCCCAAGGCAGCGGCCCTTTCCTTCTGTAAATGTCAGGCTTTTTTAAAAGACTGGCTTTGCACTAGGCGGAGTTTCGTAGTGGTGTTTGTGCTTAACCAGCTGCACCACCACCTGACCCCAACGTTTCAGTGTTATGATAGCTTTCCCTCTCTCCCTGTGTCCCTCTGTTTCTCGTCTCGCTCTCTCTGAAAAAAACAGTTGGCCTCGAGCAGTGAAGCCCCGGTGATAACAAAATACACTAATAAAATAAATAGACAAAGGTTTTCAGGGAATAGATAATGAGTTTATGGAGTGGGTATCTTCCTGGCCTACCAGCCATACTGTGAACTCAGCTGCCCACAACCCCTGTCAAGTTTTTAGAACTGTCAGCTTGAGAAGCTGGGGGAAATCAGTTGAAGGGGAAGCTAGAGTTTTCACTATTGGAACAAAGCATGGGTGACTTACCAATTGCAAAACCAACTCCAAAGTTGGGAGCTATGAGTCCATAGATGTTCTTTGCAAAGGGAACCTGTAAGAAGAAATAAAATGTTATGCTCAAAGGGCATGGCATTTAACTCTAAATGATCTCAGAAAAAAAAAAAAACTTTAAAATAAGCTTTCTCTGGCATGGTGCAAGTGTCCCCCTTGTAAAGTAAACGGAAGGGCTTGGGAAGGATAGCTTCATTAAAAACTGAAGATGAAATGGTTGTGTGAACATTATGAGAGTCCAGCCTGACCCCCACTCCACTTCTGACAAGAGTAGAAATCTCTTGCAGTCCGGGAAGTGGCACAGTGGATAAGGTGTTGGAGCCTCAAACTTGACGTCCTAAATTCAATCCCTGGTGTCACAAGTGCTGGGGTGTGGGGTGTGGGGAAGTACTCTGGTTCTCCTTATTTTTTCTCATTGATAAATAAATACATATGTATCTTTTAATACTTTCATTAGAGATTTAGCAGTATTTTACAGAATTACAAGACTTCCTAAATATATTCACATCCACACATGGATAAAAGCCAATTAGCAAATTTTTAAAAGGAAGAAAGTCTCATTAAGGATTGATATGGGCTGCCAGTAGGAGCTGTTTTATTCTAGGAAGCATCTCCTGGCTAGCTACAGCATCTAAAGTATTTAAGCCGTTGTAATGTTTAAGATGATGGAGGGAAAGGTGAAATGTAAACACAATAAAACATTCTAAAGAGCTTCCAGCTACCACAAAATGAAAACTCAAGCCCTTGGAGAAGTTGGTCCAAATTCTGTAGAGGATAAGAACTCTAATAAAGTAGAAGATTTTATTGAAACTGAAAAGCAGAAAACTTCAAATTGCTATCAAATATTTCCAGGTGGTTTGGGCCTAAAGCAAACCTGCATTCACAGATCATTTCAACATGCAAGACACTATCTTTTACTCACACATAAAATGCTGATCCCAACAATCATCATCCCCAGAAGAGCACAGAGCCACCTATCAGAAGGCAAAAGGTCAGAAAGGCAAAACTGTCAAGGTTTTGGAAAACCAAAACAACTACTTGGCAATGACCAAGACAGAAACACAGAACATTTCAAAAGAACGACATCATTGTAAATGTCACCTTACCTCCCCATTTTGTGCGCTAGTATCCCGAAGATATTTGTTCCAATGAGATAAGAGATGCTTGCGGGCAAGAAAGCAACGCCTGCGAATTTATGAAAAGACACCTTATCAGTAGTGACATCTGCCCAGTGGTGGAAAAACTAATAACTGTTAGATATCACAACAATGATGAGAGCAGAGGCAATGAAGCCAGGGGGCCAGCATCCGAGCTGCTAATATCCGGCGGCTGACAGCACCCGTCTGGACCCCACACAGCTTATCTGTTCACACAAAGCCACTGAGATCATTCAACAGAGCCCAGGTCCCAAGCTGGGCACCGTGGGTTCACAGACACTCTGGGACCAGGCTAGCTTCTGTGTCTGTGCTCTCTGTCTCTGCATTATTTAGGATGACAGACATAAGATGCATGGATTGACAAAATCAGTGAGCATTAAGGAAAACAAAGGAGAAAGGTCTGGTGACCCCAAAGCCACAAACAAATTTTTACCTTCATAGTAAATTTCTCTTCTATTCTCTCTCTCTCTCTCTCTTTCCTTCTTTTTCTTTCTTACTTTCGTCTGTCTATCTAGCTTTATTTAATTTAATTTCTTTTTATCAAAGCAATACTCAGCTCTGGCTTAAGTTGGTACCAGAGTTCGACCTGAGTCTTTGACTTTGGAGTCTCAGGAATTAAAGTGTATTTGCATGACCATTATAATATTTCCCCAGCCTCCCTCCTGGTAAATTTCTATACACAGAAACAAGGGTGTTTCTGTGGGGTTTGGTTTCAGAAACTTGGATAAAACCTATTCTGCATCCTGCCTTCTGCAGTTAGCTTTCTGAACATCTTTCCATCTCAGAGAACACTCATGCCTTCCAGGTCACTTGCTGGTGGCCAAGTTATATGACCTTTTCAAGTTCAAGGTTTAATATAACAGTGAACACACACACACACACACACACACACACACACACACACACACAACAACTGGCAACCATGAAAGTTGGTTTTCAGCTGGTTTCCTGTGCTGTAGCAGTGGTATCCTTGACCTTACTCTAAAGGAGTGAGACCATGCCTGATGCCAGACACTGTCCACACCAGTTCCCTCTGGCCCCATCCATTAACAAGATAAGACAGCCTCTTTGACTTTTTTTCCTTCTTAACCTGACATCACATCTTTCTGCCAGACCTGGCAGTAAATTTTGCCCACAGATGGTACAAGTTGCTTTGTTCTCAGTCACAGGGCTGCAGGAAATGCTGGCGCTCCAGATCCCAGGGCCATGGGCCTGTCTTACTTCCTTCTTTTTTTTTTAAATATATCTTTTAAAAAAAATTTTTTTAATATTTATTTAATTTATTTATTCCCTTTTGTTGCCCTGTTGTTTTTATTGTTGTAGTTATTACAGTTGTTGTCGTTGTTGGATAGGACAGAGAGAAACGGAGAGAGGAGGGGAAGACAGAGAGGAGGAGAGAAAGACAGACACCTGCAGACCTGCTTCACCGCCTGTGAAGCGACTCCCCTGCAGGTGGGGAGCCGGGGTTCGAACCGGGATCCTTATGCCGGTCCTTGTGCTTTGCGCCACCTGCGCTTAACCCGCTGCGCTACAGCCCGACTCCCTTCCTTCTTCTTTAAAAAAATTTTTTTTATATTTATTTATTTTCCCTTTTGGTTGCCCTTGTTTTTTTTTTCATTGTTGTTGTAGTTATTATTGTTGTTATTGAAGTCGTCGTTGTCAGATAGAAATGGAGAGAGGAGAGGAAGACAGAGATGGGGGGGGGAGAAAGACAGGCACCTGCAGACCCGCTTCACCACCTATGAAGCGACTCCCCTGCAGGTGGGGAGCCAGGGCTTGAACCGGGATCCTTACGCCGGTCCTTGTGCTTGGCACCACGTGCGCTTAACCCGCTGCGCTACTGGACTCCCCTACTTTCTTCTTTTTATGTCCCATCAGGGGATGAAGCCAGGGCCTTTCACATGTGTAATGCTGCCACTAAGCACCTCCCTGGCTCTTATTTATTTATTTATTTATTTATTTATTTATTTATTCATTAATGAGAAAGATAGGAAAAGAGAGAGAGAAAGAACCAGATATCACTCTGGCACATGCATTGCCAGGGACCGAACCCAGGACCTCATGCTTGAGAGTCCGATAACTCCATCCACTGCACTACCTCTCAGACCACTTTTTTCCCCCCTCTCTTTGAAAGAGAGGCAGAAGAGAGATAAGTAAAGTGGAGATGCAGACAGAGAGGAGAAACACCACAGCACTGTTCCAGCAGCCATTCATGGTGCTCCCATGTGGTGGTGGGGATTGAACCTAGGGTTTCATGGTCAGCAAGGTGTGTGTTCCACAGAAGTGCTATCTCACAGTCTCAGCCCATGCATGGCCTTTTCAGTTCGGGCAGCTACCAGCATACAGAGGACAATCGTGACCCCGCCTATTCGAGCCTACAGTAGCTCTTCGTGTAGCTTCTTCTGTGAACAGAATAATGTCAGTAAGCCCTTAACCTCCGGGAAGACGGCTCTCCACTACAATAGGTGCTTTTAGTTGATTGGTTCCAGGATTTAAATCTGAAAGCAGGCCGTTTTAGATTTGGTCATCTGGGAACTAAAAATAAAAATCAGTCTCCTTTCTTGTTATCAAGAAGTCATTTCCATCATGCTTAGCAACTTATACTGGCCAATTCACTGCTGGGCATAGTGGGGCAAAGAGATTTTGACATTCAGCCTCAGCGTCAGAGACAGAAAGACAGGGGCAGTGGGCAGACCTGTTCTCCTACCTGCTCTCTGGACAAACACTGCCCTAGATGCTTGAGCTTCTCAGATGGGAAGATCTGATTTTTTCTAGAAAAGCCAGAACCCTGGATTCTTAAAATCTCCTGATTCTTAAATGTTAGTTTGTTTTTTTTCTTAAATAATATCCTCATGCAGGGACTGGGTGGTGGCACATCTGATTAAGTGCACACATTACAGAGTGCAAGGACCCGGGTTCAAGCCCCTGGTTCCCACCTTCAGGGGAAAAGCTTCAAAAGTGGTAAAGTAGAGCTGTAGGTGTCTCTCTGTCTCCCTCTCCCCTCTCAATTTCTCTCCATCTCTATCCAACAATAAATAAATAAATAAACAAATGCAACAATAAGCCCATGCAGATCAATACCAATATTAGCAAGCCATTTGAACTCGGCCCACAGCTAAGACTTTTAAACTCAAAAAGAAGAACGCTCACAAGGGAACCAGGTTTAACCTTGGGGCTTCCTGGAGAGAGTCCTAACTCCCACCAGCCAAGAAAGGAGGCAGCTCTGAAAACAAAGCCTCAAAGCTAGGATGCAGATAAGCTCCAAAGAAGCCACAGATCTTCTGGACCTCCATGAAGGTAAGGGGACCTCCACTTATGACCTGGAAGTGGTGTGGACAGAAATCCTCTTGGGTAGCCAACACCAACTTCATGATTCCCAGACAAACAGTATTAGATCAGGATGTGAGTGTTTGTTTCAGTCTGAAACTTAAAAGTGGAGGCTGGAAGTGTTCCTTGAGCATCTTAGAACAACAAGAACCACTGACAATTACTACTGTACACAGCTCCGATCTCACAGGGAGACTCCAACTGCAAGCCACAGAATAAGACCCTTGGGCAGACAGTCCCTCCTGATTCCTGTGCTGTCACTCCAAAGAGACCTACCTATCACATAAAAAAAAAAAAACTTTATTTATTGGATTAGAGACAGACAGAAATCGTGAAGGAAGGGGTGATAGAGAAGAAGAGAGACAGAGAGACACCTGAGGCCCTGCTTTACCACTTGCAAAGCTGTCCCCCTATAGGTGGGGACCAGGGGCTTGAACCTGGGTTCTTGCTCATTGTGACATGTGCACACAACCAGGTGTGCCACCATCTGCCTCCCCCATCTCATTTTTTACCTCTTTCCATTTCAACAGCCTCCTAGTAAAAGCAGCCACACCATCTGTCTCCCCACACACCAGAAGTACCCAGAGCATGTCTACCCACACACAGGAAGTGCCCAGGACATGGCTCCCCACACACAGGAAGTGCCCAGGACATGCCTCCATACACACAAGAAGTACCCAGAATGTGTTTCCTCATCACTGGAAATGCCTGAACACAGCTGACCACATAGAGGACAGATGCTATGTGAGTACACTCATGTCACAGAACTGCAAGTATTGAGGGAGGCTACTGTCCCTTGCAGGGGGCCAGTAGCCTGTCCAGCAGGGCAACAGAGAAAGCCTGATCTGGAGTTCAGAGTCCAGGGGAATTTTATCAATTTCCAAGATGGGGAGAGGGTTTCAAGCTCCTTAAACCTCAGGCTCCATACTCTAAGCTCCCTGTTCCACTGCCCTGGCACCTTCCGCCTGACAGGGTCTTTAGAGCACTCCATAACCCCTGAACTCAACCAATTAGAACACCCTGATGGACCCCAGTATGCCCCAAGAGGGGGGCGGTTCTAGCTTTGCTCAGAGACCTAGACAGGAGCTCACTATTATTCCAGAACTCTGGTTTGCATCATGGAGCCAAGAGAAGGTAGTTCCAGCCTCCTCCTCCAGGCCAGCTATCCCCAGCCACCAGCCCACAGGCCCACAGCACTGAACCTCACACTGTGTTCCTGCCAGCGTCCTCCTTCCAGGGTTCAGGAGCCTGAGGGGCTATGAGCTACAAGGCACAGAAAATCATACACTAAGACGCTGGGCTGTGGGGAGGAGGGTCCCCTCACACTTATAAACATGCAGCCAAAGGACACAGAAATATAATTCCCCTAAATAAACATGCATCCACCTCTGAGGCAAGAAGGGGGTGAGCTCACTGCTGTCAACGTGCGTGCACATCCGGGACCACTCAGGGACATGGGGCCAGGTGATAAGCCACACAGGACAGCCTCCTGATGAAAGCCAGGCACCTGCCTTGGCCTGTTATGGCTCCCAGATGGCCCAGACGTTCCGACTGGCCCTGCAGACCTTACAGAGAAGGCCCTGGGCTGTGTCTGGGAGGAAGAGGGCAGAGCAGCTTAAGTGCCCAGCGCACCTGGATACATTCAATTAGGGGGTGAATGGAGCCACTGTACACACCAGAACAGCACTGCAGCCCGAGGGGAGCCCCCCACAGGGCAACAACGTGCCACCTGGATGCAGGGACATGGGGACGTGAGGACATGGGGCACTTCCTGAAAACCACTGGAGACCAAAATCACTGCAGGGACCAGGCAGAAGGATCTGGAAAAACAGCTTCCATTCCACAGAATTAGCAGCCAGCATCAGCTACATGACAAGAACAAGAGCCACTGTAGAACACAGGACATGTATGACCTAGGCTCCAGGTTCTATCTCTATCTCTTATATGTAGATCATATCAAACAGGTAAAATAAATGTCTCCTTTCTTTAAAAAGAGAGATAGGGAGACATAAAGAACATTCATCTTTGACAAAACTATTATTCATCAACCTGGGAGTAGGAAAAGCTGCCCCCTTCCCACCTCTGCCATGTGGAAGAGTGTATTTTCTTGAGAATCTTTCAGGGTCCTTGAGTTCCCTTGGTGGCTTCAGTTTCATGAAGTTCAGAGCTAAATTTTTCATTTTGTTTTGAAAAAAATATCATTTTTTCTCTTTCTTCCTCTCTTTCTTTCTTAATTTAGAAAGATGGAAAGGTAAACAAATAAAGATGCCACACCACCACTCACCATCCACAGGGCTCCGCCCTGGAGCGATCCACGATGTATCCATGTGGTGGTAAGAATCAAACCCAGAGCCGGATACATGTTAAGGCATATACTCTATTGAATGAACTATCTCTTGAATCTTCTTGGCTTTTAAAAAAAATTTATTTATTTATATCATGAGAGGGGAGAGGAGAGAGATACTGAGAGAAGTCAGAAAACTGTCCTGACATGCACAGTGCTGGGAATCTAACCTTGGGCCTCAGGCAAGTCCTGTGCTCTGCTTGCCGAGTCCTCTTCCAGGACACAGGAACTAAAATTACTATTGAAGAACTAGTTTCTTGAGCTCTAAGAATCTTTGCTGGGCCCCTGAGTGACTCTTGTGGTTTAGGGCTAATCCAAGGGCTGTGCAGAATACTTTTATCACCCCTCATCCCCAAAAGGAACCTTGTACCCACTAGCTGACCTTTCGCATCTGTCCCTATTCCTAGTAGCATTTGAGGTTTTTTAAGAAATAATTCTCTGATGAAAGAACAGGTCAGCTCAAGGCAGAACGATGGGAACTGGTGCTCAGGGATGGAGCTGAACTGTGGGCAGCATCTAGCAAGTCACCCCCCCCCAGAAAAGAGAAAATAGGGGGGCTTAGAAGAGTTAGGAAGGTAGGAGGCACTAAAATGCCACCTGAATGCAGAACCAAGGGTCTGTATTTGAAGATATCAATGTATAATGAAAAAACCAGAAGAGAACATTTCTAGGGAAAATAAACGATAAATTCTTATAAGAAAGGATGTGTAAGCAGGGACCGTCTTTCCAGATAATAAACACTCACCTCTGGAGTTGGGCGGTAGCGCAGCGGGTTAAGCACATGCTGCGCTTGGCGTAAGGATCCCAGTTCGAGCCCCGGCTCCCCACCTGCAGGGGAGTCGCTTCACAAGCAGTGAAGCAGGTCTGCAGGTGTCTTATCTTTCTCTCCCCCCTCTGTCTTCCCTTCCTCTCTCCATTTCTCTCTGTCCTATCGAATGATGATATCAATAACAACAAAAATAATAACTACACCTCTCTCTCCCTCTGTCTCTCTCACCCACCCCTCTCAAATTCTTTCTTTACCTAATAATAAATAAACAAATAATTTTTAAATATTTAAAAACTGGGAGTTGGGCGGTAGCGCAGCAGGTTAAGCGCATGCGGCAAGAAGCACAAGGAACCGGCATTAAGGATCCTGGTTCAAGCCCCCGGCTCCCCACCTGCAGGGGAGTCGCTTCACAGGCGGTGAAGCAGGTCTGCAGGTGTCTGTCTTTCTCTCCTCCTCTCTCCATTTCTCTCTGTCCTATCCAACAACGACTACATCAATAACAATAATAACTACAACAATAAAAAACAATAAGGGCAACAAAAGGGAATAAATAAATACTTTTTTAGAACTATACTTTTAAATACTTTAAATACTTTTTTAAAACTATATATATCATCTTGGTGCCCAAACACCCCCACCACTGCAATGCACTGCTTCAGTGCTAGGTGTCTTTCCCTCTCTGTGTGTCTCTCACAAGCTGAAAAAAAAAAAAACAACCAGAGTAGTAAAGCCCTGTGATGACATATAAATAAATCTCATGGCATGGAAAAAGTTTGTGGGGCAAGGAAGTGGTACACCTGGTTAAATGCACACATTACCATGTGCAAGGACCCTGGTTTGAGCCCCCTGCTCCCCACCTGCATGGGGGGATACTTTACAAGTGGTGAAGCAGGTCAGCAGGCATCTTTCTTTCTCCCTCTTTATCTCCCTACCCCTCTTCAATTTATCTCTGTCCTTTCAACTAAGATAGAAAGAAAAATAAATAGTAAATTGTGATATATATACACACACACAATGGAATACTACTCAGCTATTAAAAATGGTGAATTCACCTTCTTCACTCCATCTTGGATGGAGAAGACATCATGGAAAGTGAGATAAGTCAGAAACAAAAGGATGAATATGGGATGACCTCTCTCATAGAAAGAAGTTGAAAAGAAGATCAGAAGGGAAAAAACTAAGCAGAACTTGGACTGGAGTTAGTGTATTGCACCAAAGTAAAAGACTCTAGGGTGAGAAGGAAGGATTCAGGTCCTGAAAGATGATGGCAGAGGAGGGCCTAGTGGGGGTTGTATTGTTATGTGGAAATGTTATGCATGTAGAAACTATTATAAAAAAAGAAAGACAGAAAGAGAAAATAGATAAGTAAATAAAAGGGGGAGGAAAAAGACCACCAGAACAGTGGATTTGTAGTACAGACACTGAGCCCTAGTGATAACTCCAGTGCCAATGAAACAACAAATAAATACAGAGAAAAAAGTCTTTTTGAGCTATATTTAATGTCACAAAGAAGAAGGTGGTGAAATGCGTATTTTTAAACATTCTCTTCTTTAAAGATTTTTAAAATTGTGTTCATTATACTTAAGTGTTCTGAGTAGTAAAAATAAATAAACAAATAAATAAAATTCCATCCACAAAGTCTCTAAACAGACAACAAGAACATTCATCTGGGAAACACCTGATAAAGGACTCATGCTCTTTCCTTTTCATGAAACACAACACAGCCCAGCCCAGCTCTGACTTATGGTGCTGTAGAAGATTGAACCTGTGTCCTTGAGCCTCAGGTATGAACATCATTTTATATAACTGCTAAGCTACCTCTCGAACCCAGAGCATTCATACCTTAGCACACAAAGAACACTGAAGTAAATGGGATATGGCAAACTACTCCATAGAAAAATGGGAGATGTGGGTCCAGAGTCTGCTCAGTAGATAAAGCTTGCACTATGCCTGAGGCCCTGACTTCAACCCCAACTTGAGAATATCAGGGACACCACCAAGAGAATGCCCTACAATATGCAGAATAAAAGAAGGCAGTTCATAGAACAGCGACATAGTACAAGCTCAAGGTCCTAGCTTTAGTCTCCAGCACTAAGTTAAGAATCAAGTGGCAGAAGACCCAAGTTGGGGATCAGAGTGTCTTGTAGACACCTGTCCTGGGGTGATGAGAAGCTATATCCCTGTATCAGCAACTGCGCTGTAATACACTAGCTTCCTCCCAACTGAGTGGTGTTGAAAGCTTTTTAAAAATCAAACAAGCGGGGAATCGGGTGGTAGCACAGCAGGTTAAGTGCATGTGGCGCAAAGTACAAGGACCGGTGTAAGGATTCCAGTTCGAGCCCCCGGCTCCCCACCTGCAGGGGAGTCACTTTACAGGTGGTAAAGCAGGTCTGCAGGTGTCTTTCTCTCCCCCTCTATCTTCCCCTCCTCTCTACATTTCTCTCTGTCCTATCCAACAATGATGACATCAATAATAACTACAACAACAAAACAACAAGGACAACAAAAGGGAATAAATAAATATAAAAAATTTAAAAAATCAAATAAGCAGAGTTTGATTCACCGATGTCTTTTTCAGTTATATTTTTCTTTTTTTAATATTTATTTATTCCCTTTTGTTGTCCTTATTGTTTTATTGTTCTAGTTATCGTTGTTGTTGTTAATGTTGTCCTTGTTGGATAGGACAGAGAGAAATGGAGAGAGGAGGGGAAGACAGAGAGAGTGAAAGAAAGACAGACACCTGCAGACCTTCTTCACCGCCTGTGAAGCGACTCCCCTGCAGGTGGGGAGCCGGGGGTTTGAACCAGGATCCTTAACACAGGTCCTTGCGCTTTGCGCCACCTGCGCTTAACCTGCTGGGCTACCACCCGACTCCCAATTCACTGATGTTTTTAGTAGACATGAGAGTTGTAAGATTTTCCTTCCCTCATCCTGCTCACTTTGATTTTTTTGATAACCATGCTAATTTACTTTCTAAATTGAAAATGTCCACCCTTGTAAAAAAGAAGTTTGTGAGGAATCTCTTTCATATTCACTGTATTGTTGTCCATATGGTTAAGTCAACTGGTCCTGTTCAGAAACATGGGCAGATGCTCATAACATTTCTGACGCCTCTATACTGACTCTCCAACCACCAGGGATGATGCGAAGACTGGAGTCATCAGAGACCTGTAGACTCACCTTTATCTTGTCCCCATAAGTGCCAAGCAAAGCAGTCACTGTATCATCCCAGTACCCAGCTTGGCGGAGTCACAGTGCTGGACACACACTCTGGGGCAAACATGCCAGAGTCAGAAAAGCCCACCCCAGCTCTTACCCAGCTGCCACTTTCGGGAACACATGGTCTCCATCATCCAGATGGGCAGGGCGGGCTCCAACATGGCGATTCCCATGTTTGCAAAGCAGATGGACCCTTTGAGGGAAGGAGAGTGTGAATGTGCTTGTGTTTGGGGAATCTTACATGCCCCCTTCCACTTCCACATATAGTTAAACCCCATATGCACACCACAGTCAGAAGCAACAGCTGGAAAACTCTGAATTTCTACCTGGGTAAGAAAAAAAAATCAATAATGGGTACCAAAGGAGCAGTGAGAAAGGTTGGTTTTTATCATCACCATCATTATCACTAACAACCGGACAATAGAGTCCCAGAATCATGAAGCCTGAGGGAGAGGGAACCTTCAGGATCATAGGGTTTAACATTCTTGGTTTACAAATGAAGAAAGCCTCATCTTATGAATAAAGTCACCTTCTGGAAGGTGCCCAGCACCAAGACCGACTCCAAATCATACATGAACTCCAGCAACTGGAGGCTCCTGCAGCTGTCTTACTGTGCAGACTTTCTACCGTGCAATGAATCGCGCAGATAAGTTTTAACATCAGAGAATCAGTGGGTTCAGTACATGATGTGCTATTGAGGATTCTTTTTAAACCAGTAACACACACAGGAAGTCTATGCATATATCCATCGCCACTAAGTGAACAAGAATACCCAGTAAATGTGGAACCCTGTTGGACAAAGCACACAGAGAGCTGTTCCCCCAATCGCTCCGGAAGTTTCACCAATGTGGAACATCTAATTTGCTAGGTCCTGTTTCAAGGAGCACTGAGCCATCATAATGATGGCTCACATAATGAAGGGAAATTTTCTTCATTCTTGATGACATTTACCAGGAAAGCACAGAAGTGATATTGAAATGATTTCACACACACACACATACACACACGGGGAGAGAGAGAGAGAGAGAGACAGAGACAGAGACAGAGACAGAGATGTTCTGTGCTTTATTGGATTCACTATAAACCCATATGATATTCATTCATTACAGAGGCAAACTAACAGCCAAACCAGTTTTTATCTTCCTTGTGAGCTGGCGCCCAAATCTAATTCACGTGCTGAGCCAACATCCTCCTGCCCTAAATCTACCTTGGCTGGTACCTGGCAATGTGGAAAGTTCTAGACCGCAGGGTAGGCAGGATTATCTGAACAGCTGTTCCTGACCTGAGTACCCTGCCTTTCCCACGAAAGCTTCAGTTGGAACCTAGGCCTCCCTTTCATCTTATCCTGCTTCCTAACTAAACCAGGTACTTCCCATGTGACACTGAGTAATACAACTTGCCCCCTCCCCTTTCTCTGAGAATGTAACAGCATCTTCCTTTATGGCTTTGACATCTTGGTGACATCTCTCTTGGGTCCCTCCTCCAGCTGTCTGGAGCTAAGAAGATCCACTATTCACAGGGGTCAGGGGCTGGGCATGGGGGCTGATGTGTCTCCTTCCAGAGCTGGACCTTTTTTAGCCAAGGGACAGTTCCGGCGACCCGTCTGCTGCTGCATTGTATGCCCTCTCTGCAGAAAGGGAAGGTGTCCTCTTGGCCCACTGGGGCTCTGCTGTCAGGTCTTATTTATACACGCCAAGGAAAATCAAAGTATCCTCCTAAGATGTCTGCACTAAAGTCACCAATTCCTTCCAGAAAATTCTGGGCCAGATGACAGTGAGCAGATACAATGAGCAAACCTGGCCTCAAAGGAACCTGACTTGAAGGGGCTTGGCCAGGTGGGGATGTACTGTCTATTTGTCTTGTGTCTTTCTTTCTTTTTATGACTTCATCAGGGCAAATTTATTAAGTTTAGTGAAGTGAGTAAGGAGGTGAAAGACAGCTACCAGGAGGTTTCACTCATTTGTGGAAAACAGAGACTTGAAGCACATGAAAAAGTAGTCAAACTGTCTCCAAGACCTTGTCAGAAGGAGAACTGTGGTGGTTACCGGTGGGTTTGGGTGGGGCAGAGCTGATGGTGAGTAGGGCATGGACGATCTTAGGATTTTATAAAACATTATCAAATCACTAGTGAAATGCTAAAAATAAAACCAACCAGGGAGTTGGGCTGTAGCGCAGTGGGTTAAGCACAGGTGGCACAAAGCACAAGGACCGGCGTAAGGATCCCGGTTCAAGTCCCCAGCTCCACACCTGCAAGGGAGTCGCTTCACAGGCTATGAAGCAGATCTGCAGGTGTCTATCTTTCTCTCCCCCTCTCTACCTTCCCCTCCTCTCTCCATTTCTCTCTGTCTTATCCAACAACAACGACATCAATAATAACATTAAAACAACAAGGGCACCAAAAGGGAATAAATAAATAAATATTTTTAAAAAATAAAACCAACCAAAGGATAAACTGTAAGACAAAGCCTGCTGAGAGTTCTAAATATGGAGCATCAAGTATTCTTACTCTAAAGAGTCAGGACATGTTACTACCCTGGTACTAATGAATGCCAGTACGTAGAGAGGAATGCCAATCAGGGCAGTCACTTCCGCCAAAAGGTCCTCATCATCCATGGTGCCACCATCAATGATCAGGTCCCTGTCTGAACAGATGGGAGTGTGGGAGGTGAGGGAATACAGTCCCACCTGCAGCGATGAGGATATACGGGTCCTTCAGCAGAGTGGTCAGTGGTGTCCCCTTCTGGCTCTGTCAAGCGAAAACAGGCATTGGAGGGGTGGAGGAGGGGTGCAGGCCTTCCTTACCCTCAGGCTACTACTTACCTCTGGCTGCACTCTGGATGGCTGAAGCACAAAGAGCTGAACAGCTGTGAGAGAAGGAAGGAAGTGTGGCCACAAGCACCCGCCCACAGGGCTGCCAGGGTCATGGCCATGGAGGTCAAGGCCAAGGAGATGACAAGGGCTCACTCACCTCCGTCCAAGAGTACCAGGGCGGCCAGCACCAGGAACGGAGCCGTCTTCCCCACAAACTCATACAGCACACTCCCAAAGGGGGGGCCCACTGCAAGGAGGAGAGAGGGGGTCCAGACCCTGCTGGGATGGAGGTTGCAACACTCCTCCTCCTCACCCCCCAACAACCATTTCTTTGCTGCTCTGATGTCTCTCTCCGCTTGACTCTAAAAAACCTATTGGGTGGACACCCTACATTCTGAGCAGTAATGCCAACTGCCCTGGCAACTTCCTCCAAGTTTATGTCTGAGATTGGGAAGTGTATCAGGGCACCCCCAAAAATAAAATGCAGAGAGAGGCAGGATGGGGTTGCAGATCTGTGCTGGCAGGGAGTTCATGGTTAGTAGATTCATTGCTCACGAGTCAGCAGGGGAGCAGAGAATGGATCTGTGGATGTCACAATGAAGCCAGGAGAGAGGCCCTTATCTCCCTCCCCAACCCCACCAGGGAGATACTTGCCCTGGTCTGGGGAGTTGGCCAGGACAGGTGAGGATACAGGTAAAGGAGGTGGGAAGCTCCTTCCCATCCCAACATAGAATGTTCTGGAAGACAGGCTTTTCGTGGATTATTTTGTTCAGATTTTCCTTTTATACCTGAGCCTTGGGGGTCTGGCTTAAAGTCACCCAATGTGTTTAGGGAAGAGCCCTTCCTGCCATCTTTCAAAGGCTCATGAAAGTGGGAGTCAAAAGGGATAGCTGGGAGTGGCGTGGGGAGAGGCGACTGTGACCTTGAAGTCTGACACCAGGCAGACCCCTGTCCCAGGTTCACCTGTGCAGTGGGTCTCACTCACCCAAGACACCCATGGCCAGACCTCCCAGGGCAATGCCCATGGCATTGCCCCTCTCTTCATCATCTGTGTACACACTGGCAAGCATGCCCATTCCTGAGCAGGAAAAGAAAAGAAACAGCCACTAGGCAAGCTCTGGGAGCACCAAGAATAATCTGTGACATCTCCCCCTCACACACACCATCTTTAACTTCCCCCCCCAAAAGAAAAAACTGCCATTGCCGATAAAACCATAACACTAAGCAGAACCCAAGAAGATTCCAGGCAGATCCAACCTTCTCTGAGAACCCACCACCATCACCACCGACAACTCGATTTCCTAAATGATTCCAGCGAAATCAGCAAGGGCCTGGCCAGCCTGGGCAATGCCCCCTTGCCCTGCCCTACCATTCACTGGCTCATTGGGGGCTCCAAACCTACCAGCTACAGACGAGCAGGAGGAGCCGATGCCCTGCAGAGACCTGGCAATCAGCAGGAGGGCATAGCTGCTGGAGAAGGCGAACACTGCGGAGACACAGAGCAGACTGCTCATGCCTGCCACCCAATCGTCCCCAAATGGGGGGGGGGGCAAGGGCATTCCTCAAGCCTTCACTTTACCCAAGGATGTGTTTGTAGAGGAACCCCAACACCTTCCCTGCCACCCCCTACGCCACATCCCGTCCCCCATCCCCGGTCATATTCCCAGCCGGGGACCTTGGCTCAAAGGCAAACATCACTTACTAATGGTGGAGATAAACATGATGCAAAACCCCACAAACATTGGGATGGGGTAGCCAATCCTGCAAAACACAAACACAAGGAAGCTGGCAGTTGCATTGTCTTTGCTCGGGCTTGATATTACGTCTCTCCTGCTTACCCTCTGGGACCAGCTGGGGCAACTGTTGTGAAAATTCATAGGGTTGGCGCTTCCTGAGTGACCTTTTGGTGTTTGACTGTCTCAGAGCGTGAATACATTTATGGATTACCACTTGCAACAGACATTTCCCTGGACCAAATGTTATTGCAATATTGACAGGTAACCCAGCCCCTGTTCCCATCTTTTTTTTTTTTTTAATTATGATCATGATGATTACTTTCATTATTATCTTTGCCAAAAGGAGGGCTGGAATCAAATGATTCCAGTCAAAGGTCATCAAGGGGCTGAATAAGCAGCATAGACAACTGCGTGACATCATAGAGGTGGGCAATCAACTCCAACCCTTCCGTTCTCTGAAAACATACATACAGACATTACGAAGAAGGGTGGGGTGTCCAAAGCCCCAGGGGCACTGAGTGATGGGCAGATTGCCAGGGTTCTCTTTCTTTTCCCAGAAGGCCTTGCAAATGAATGGAAACTCAACTGACATGAGTCATAAGCATCTGAGTCAGCCTCTGTCTCAATCTGATGGCATCTCAAAATTCTGCTCAGCGGTGTTAGATCTGATGTGGGACACTGTTAACCAAACATCCATCCACTTTAGCCCCCTTGTGAGTCATCTCAGCCCGTGGCCATCCTTGATAGAGCAACAGAGGGCAGTTAATAGCATTGGAATAAGATGAACAGATCATACACTGAGTTCCTAGAAGAAACAAAGGTGCATAGCAAGAAAAGCTATGATGGTTAGATATACCTACGTAATCCATGGAAAAACCCTAAGTATGACCCTAACTCATCACTGATGATCCATTCTCACCAGGGCTAGTAGCTAGAGACTAATGTAAGCTCTTTCTTCCAGCTTCTTAAGACTTACAGTAAGTGACAAATGTAAGAACACAGAAAGGGACCATTAGGATGCAAAGTGTCACCAGATGAGACCAGAGATGAGGCCTCCCTTTTCGAGTATGTCAGCACTCCTGGAAGGTGACACAGTGAGTGACCAGTACACAGACTAGTGTTTTAAATTTGTTCAGCTGTGCTACAAAGTTATATAAAGCAGAATTCTTAGGCTTCACCTATTGAATTGTCTTTTTTTTTTTTTTTTAGCCTCAGGGATGTGGGCAGGGAGCTCCAGGAATCTCTGATTTCCTGCTCTTCTGAGTGTTGCCCCTGGTTCCCTGTGCACAGCTTTAATCTCATCACCAGTTTCTAAATGATCTCGGAAGCAAAGTTCTTGCCTCACCAAACCCAGCATCCCCACAGTGTCTGGGGAGGAAGATCCCTTCCAGAAGAGATGGTTTCTTTGGCCACAGAGAAACTGAAAAGGTCACTGCTGATTCGTCCAAAGCCCACTTCAGATCAACTGGCTGAAACAAAACAAGGAGAGAGGGAGAGAGGAAGAGAGAGAGAGAGAGGAGAAAGGAAGACAAACAGTAGAGATTTTCTGCCCTCTGGCTTCTTCCTTGTCATTCAGATGTTAGCTTAGATTGCTAAGCAATAATAACTGGCTTTCAAGTATACTAGGTAACTAGGGAAATAAATTAAGCCACTGACATGGGCTTGATAAAAAGCAGACCCCAGAGACAATGACAAGGGAAGCAGGAAGTCACTGAGAACATTCAAGCACTGACATTGGAATTAACCCTTGCCGCCCAGCTGGTGTGGAGACTAAATGTGCAATGACAATATTAGCTTTGTGTTAAAGAAGTGAAGACTAGGGTTCTAACCTGATTTATGGTAGTAAGAATACACAGGTTATTCACATTGGTTTTGTTTGTTTTAGTATTTTATTTATTTATTTGTTGCGAATTTGTATACTTGATTTCAGACAGATTTATGAATTATTTTTTTTTATTTTTATTTATAAAAAGGAAACACTGGCAAAAATGAGGGAGATGGGTAGTGGCGGTGATGGGGATTGAACCAGGGACCTCTGAACCTCAAGCATGAAAGCCATTTGCATTAACCACCATGTGTGTCTCCAGCCTATTGTATTTACATTGTTTATCTGCCTGATTCTTTTTATTCTTTTTATTTATTTGTTTGTTTTATTTTTAACCAGAGCACTGCTCAGCTCTGGCTTATAGTAATGGTGCAAGCAATTGAACCTGGAACTTTGGAGCCTCAGGCATGAGAGACTTCTCTGTTCCAGACTCTTGGAAACAGAGTTGGCAGTCAGCTGAGGTAAAGAACAAACACCTCATCACAGAGCCCTGCAAGCGTCAACCCGGCTTTGACCTAGCACGTTATGATTGGGCCCTCCTCAATCGCTATCGAACAGGCCATGGCCGGTGCGCTGCTATGTTCCATCGCTGGGGAGCCAGAGACGACCCGAACTGCCCCTGCGGCTCCAGACAGACTATGACCCACATAGTCAACGACTGCCACCTCTCCAGATTCAAAGGAGGTCTCGAAACTTGACATCAGGCTCAACCTGACGCTGTTGACTGGCTACAGAAGAAGGGCAAATGCTAGAAGAAGAACCATTATGCAAATCTAAGTCCATTGCTCCCTCTCTGCTCACAGCCTTTTCAGAGTACTATTAACAACTCCTGGAAAGTAAATAAAATAGGTATCACTTCTATGACATTAACCACCACATGAGTACTAAAATAATTTTTTTTTTCAGGGTTTGGAAGGAGATCTTTCCCACTATTTAAACCATCACACAAGCAGCCTGCTTCTTCTGTCACCTGCCCATATAAGCCACTAGGACAGGATCAAAGAGATAATATGGGGGCTGGGGTTGTGGAGAGAGGTATCCTTTCAGAGTGCTTTTGCTTTAGAAGGACAAGGCTCCTCTCTGCTTCCTACACCTAGTTAGCACTGCAGAGGTGCTGGGAGGCTGGGTAAGGAGGTGGGGGAGAGTCCAGGTCCCCAAAACAGCAAGCTGTTTTTTTGTTTTTTGTTTTTAACTAAACTTCCTGCCCGTTGATTAAAATGAGCAAATGACTCAGTATTTGAATCTTTCCTGGGCAACTCAGAAGAGCCCAGGGCAGCAGAGTTAAAGTACTTCCTATGTAACAGCAAGCTGGTGAAAATAACACAGAGAGAGAAGTCATCTGGGCAGATGGTGGTGCACCCCTGGTTCAATCCTGCCACTACCCAGAGCAAATGACTTCTCCTGAGTGAAGGAAAAGCCCTTCTGCTTATCTAATATCACAACTGGCCCGAAAGTCAACCATCTCTTTAAACTCTGCTCTTCCATGCTTCCAACTAATCCTTCATCAGAAACACACAAACAGTAAATACCGCTTCATACTTTGCAGCTCAGAACACAGAACACAGTAGTTTTGTAACTACCCTGTGTCTAAAACACATTAACCAACTGTCAAATGCTTTAAGGGAAAAAAAAAACAAAAAAACACCTTGTTTACAACACTGAGAAAGTGAGTCACACTTCTAGTTGGTAATTGAGGATGTGATTGGCACAAATTACATCAAAAGACCATTTGTAAGGCATCACAGGGGAAGATTCTGCAAAGCCACCGGGAATGTTGTATTTATCGCTTCTCTGAGCTTTGAGTCCAGGAGAGCCCAGAAATGTTGCAAATGGATCTCAAATTCATGGCTACAAGATTTGGAAATTTCAGATAAATGATAATTCAGAAGCATGTTGGAGGGACCTCAGACACCGTCCACGATTCTGACTACACCAACAGGAACGTGTTTGCATTTTCACAATTCAAGGGAGTGAGGGAAGATAAAACGGGTTAGAATTTGGGGAACCAGCTAAGGATTACAATTTTGCTCTTGGTAAACTTCCAAGCAGATGATTTACTATATGATCAGACTAGATTTCCCAGGTCATAAAACAAGAAATCAAATTTTGAGGAACCCTAAGATGAATTGAGGAGAGGGTTGCACTGACAGGGAGTTTGGGGGTATTTAACTGGGGGATAGGGAAGGTCTCACTAGGTTTTAATAAGCTTCTCGCATAATGATTTCCATGGCTGAAGCTCCAAAGTCCCAGGTTCAATCCCCTCGCACCACCTTAAGCCAGAGCAGAACAGTGCTCTGGAAAAAAAAAAAAAAAAAAAAAAAAAAACAACAACAATAAGCTTCTTCCCTGTGGCATAAATTAAGTACTAGAAACAAGAATGGAATCTGAGTTTTTGAAAAGGCTCTTTGGGGGGGGGGGTGTCAGGCAGTAGCACAGCAGGTTAAGCGCACATGGCAGAAAACACAAGGACTGGCAGAAGGATCCCAGTTAGAGCCCCCGGCCCCCTACATGCAGGGGTGTTGCTTCACAGGCGGTGAAGCAGGTCTGCAGGTGTCTGTCTTTCTCTCTCCCTCTCTGTCTTCCCCTCCTCTCTCCATTTCTCTGTCCTATCCAACAACAACGACAGCAATGGCAACAATAATGACTATAAAAAGGGCAACAAAAAGTGAGGAAATGGCCTCCAGGAGCTGTGGATTCATAGTGCAGGCACAGAACCTCAGCAATAACCCTGAAAGCAAAGAAAGAAAGAGGGGAAGAAAGAAAAGAAAGAAGGAAGGAAGGAAAGAAGGAAGGAAGGAAGGAAGGGCTCTTTCATTTGCATCTCAATTACGACATTTCTACCCTTTATTGAGTTTCTTAGGATCACTCAGTCATATTTGTCCCCCAGCCCCCCAGGCATGATGACAGCAAAGTCCTCCATTTCCCCACCTAGTATTTGAGCCTTTGCTTCCCCCAGATTACAGAACGCAATTATACCAGATGCATTTTATGATTTGCTCTTAGTCTTACAAAAACAAAGAAGGGAGGGTCCACTGCATGTTCCCTGGGTACCGGGCACCTTTGGTGAGCTCAGGAAGAGCTCAAATAATTTGCTTGGCGGGTGACCTATAGCAGCCTAGTAGCCTCTGCCCACAGACAGGATGACTGTCTGTGGATTGGGATTGTTCAAGTGGACTCCAAGATTTTCAGTCCAGAAGTCAAACTGCGAACGTTGAAAATATGCTTCCTATAGCTTGAAATGGACATGTCACCAGCACCTCCAGCAGCTCATGTCAGAGAAGGCAGACCTGCCAGATGCTCCCTGTGCCCCTGCCACCACCCCTCAGCTGGCCCCACTGTTTGAGTGGTCAGTCTGGATAAATATGAGCCCTCCCTACTCTGGCATAGACAGGTGACTTCAGTGTGACTTTGGGACCTCTAGTGGCTTCTTTATGATTCCCCAACAAAAACCCTGCTCCTCTCAGTTCCTCTTCTAACCTGCTCCAGCCCCTTCCAGTCTTTGTCCTTGTTCATGTTTCTAGGTCTGAGCACGCCCTTTTCTCCCAGGTTTTGCATCCCCACGTTTGGGGAAATTGTTTCCGGCCAGGCAGGCTGCCCACCACCTCTGGTCTTCTTGATTTGCAGCTGACATGGCTCCCGGGCTCTGCGCTTTCTGTCCCTCATGTGGAGATAGATACCAATACTTGTTGGAGGGATGTCCCCATAACACAAGTTCAGAATAACACGAGTCCTGCCCCAAGGCCAGAATCACCAGGTTAATGTACCATGAGTTTGGGCAAGTCAGTCAGCCAGGTGACAGCCTCTTTCTGCATATGAACACGCCAACATCAGCCAGGAGTTTCACTTAAGGAGAAGGACTAACTATTAAGCATTCCCACCTCCTCACCCAGCCATCTGTGTGAGTCTTGGCCACTCCAACTTTTAAGAAAACTGCCTTGGGGGCTGGGTTGTGGTGTACCTGGTAGAATGTACACATAACAGTTTCAAGACCCTGGTCCCCTCCAGGTGGGGGGAGGCTTCTCAAATGTTGAAAAAGTGCTGCTCTTTCTCCCCCTCTCGCTTCCCTTCTCCCTCACCACCACCACCAATTCCCCCTCCCTTCTCAATTTCTCTCTGTCTCTATCAAAACTAAATAAATAATATATTTTTTTTTAAAAAAGAAAAAAAAAAGGAAACCGCCTTGGTCTGCTCTATAGAAGCGCATGGCCGGGGGAGGGGGGAGATAGCTTAATGGTGATACAAAAGGACTCTTATGCCTGAAGCATCAGAGTCACAAGCTCAGTCCCCAGCACTACCACAAACTAGAGGTGAGCAATGCTCTAGTAAAAAATAAATATACATATGTATGTATGCATATATATTATAAGAATAAAAGAAAGGGAAACAAAAGCAGGACTGGGACTGGGACTGGGTTTGGTGTATTGCACCTAAGGAAAGGACCCTGGGGGAAGGAGGAAGAGTGTCAGGTCCTGGTGTAAGATGGTGGAGAAGGACCTAGGTTGAGGTGATAGTGTTTCGCAGAAAATTGAAAAATGTTACAAATATACCAACAACTGCATTGATTGTAAACCATTAATTCCCCCCAATAAAAATTTAATTAATAAAAATAAAAGTGACCAGAAGTGGGAGAGACACTATCATGGTGGCAACAGGGAAGACAGGACAAAGGGAAAGTGGTGATTCACTGAGGCCAGAAGTGCAAGGGGAACCCCCCCACCCGCCCCACCCACCCAAACGCTGGTCATCCAGATCCCGAGAAGTGGATGATAAACAGAATCCCAGAAGAGAAGTGAGCTGGGAACCAGGTAAACAGAAAACCCTTTGACCAAAACAGCACAAGCTGGGGCTAGGAGGTGGCTCAGAGGGTCGAGTGCCCACCTTACTGTGGGTGGGGCCTTGGGTTTGATTCCCCAGCACCACACTGGAACACTATGGACAGCACACCAAGGAAATACAGTAGACAGTGGAGAGGTGCCTTGGCATCTCTCCCTCTTTCTCCATCTCTGTCTCTCAGAATGCCGAATGAAAGTAACGTCAGCAGAACCTACCTGTTGGTGAGCAGTCCTATGAAAGGGTTGGTGAGAAGCTGCACAGTGGCTTTCGAGGCAAACAACAGGCCCACCTGCACATTTTCATTCAGGAGGTCCTTGTCTTCACTGGGACAGTCGGGAGGGGTGGTGGACCTGTTGGTCACGGGGTGTGGAGTGGTGGCCTTAGGGAGTGACCCCTGTCGGAAGCTTCCGGTGTCATTCCCGGTGACCATGGTGGAGTTGTCAAAGTAGGAGAAGATGTTCTGGAAGCTGCCTGGGGTGGAGGCTGGGAGCACTGGCTTGGGAGTCTGGATTTCGGTAGCATTCTTCTCATGTTCTATGCTGTACAAGTAACTAGGGATGATGGGGACTGGGGACAAGAGCAGGACAGGAAGTGGTGACCATAGGGCCAAAAGCCAGCAGAACTGTGGTCACTTGACTGCCCTAGGGTTAGCCCATACACACCCCTGTCCCCACCTTGTCTCCAGGAAGAACAAAGCCAAGTAGTTCTCACTATATTCAGGGCTGGGGTTACTCCCAGGTGACTGGCCCCCTGCCCTTTGGAGGGGGACTTCTCATCTCAGGGCCCCTTTGCAGAAGCATATTAAGGAAACAAAAATCTGTCCTGAAGGCTAGTCAGCACTGACCTGGGGTCAAGCACTACTTCAGAGAAGGAGGCTCCAGGACTTTTAAATGAAAGAATCAAGAAAAGTCAATTTCATTAGGTGACTTTGAAAAAATAGAAGTCATAATTTGGAGATTTTACAGGAAGCTCCTTGCATCTATGACTTAAGGAGGGAATCTGCAAAAATACATATGGGGGAGAACCCAGGCAGTGGGGGCACCCAGGCAGTGGCCGCACAAGGAACCAGGTTTAAGCCCCCACCCCCACCTGCAAAGGAAAAGCTTCAACATCTGTGAAGCAGCTCTGTGTGTGTGTCTCTTTCTCTGCTCCTTCTCACCCCTTCCTCTCCATTTCTCTGGGCCTCTATCCAAATAAATAAATAAATAACTTAAGAAAATCTCATACAACCAGGAACACTTACAAACTCTTTCATAAAGACAACAGCGGCTTCTGGCACAGAACTCAACACAAAGGGAAGGACAAGAGTCCTCGGTAATTAACACAGATGACCCCTGCCAAGCCCACAGCCCTTGGAGTTGAAAAACTAACTCCCAAATGTTTTGGAAACTACTGGGAGACAAGCAGCAAAGAACGGAAATAGTCCACCTTGGAGAGTCCAAATAAGAACTCACTTTTAATTCATTCAAAAGAGGAATTTTTTTTAAGCAGGCCAAAGATTTTGCAGGACTAATTAAGAGACTTGTTTTTCAGTTATTTAATTTTTCAAAAATCCGCTATAGAAAGGCAAAAAAAAAAAAAAAAAAAAAAGACACTGTTCAAAGTATATATACCCAAAGACACATCCTGAGATGTTTCCGTTTCAAGTCAGTCATTAATACACAATCCAGGAGTGTCCCCTTCCTGGTGAAGAGAGGGAGGTCGCATGATTTCTCTGGGCCAGAGGGGGACTTACACCAAATTACCAGCCCATTTCTTCGGCGGCCTAACAATTATGACGACATTATTTTTGAACTCAGAGAAATGTTTCTCCTCACAGAAATCTCTCATCGCA